>NC_060897.1:3934167-4089167 GCF_014805685.1 Silurus meridionalis
TCTACTGCGATAAACAGCAACTCCAATCTGTCGAAGCTCCTCCAGAAACTCCACGCCTCGTTAACCGGACTGTTAGCCAGGGACAGATCAACAAAGCTATTGCACATTTCATATTTGTAAAGTATGCAATGTTATACACACTACATAGACAAATAAATGAAGACACCTGGCTTTTCCAGCCTTGTGTGGATCTTCCCCAAACTGTTACCAGGTTTTAATGCATATCATTTATGGTTGTCAATAATAGCAGTTTTTTGGTGCAGAGTTTCTCCAAATTGATTTTGAATAATTCAGATTGCTTTCATTTATTTATTTGAAAATGTTTTGTGTTCTGTTCTACATTGTTGATAGTTTTCATACTTAAGCTGTAAAATGAAAAATTTTAAGAGCTCAACACAACAGCAGAAGCCACTTTAGTTTTTAATTCTGAATATATTATTCAGCTTGTTTTGTTATTTATTTCAGAAATGCTTGTGATATATTAGTTTGTGCTGCTCTGACTCTGTTTAAAAATTACTTTGTGTTTAAGTCAGTTTTGGGTTTGTAAACCATAACGCATAAAAGAGCACATTAAAGAAGGTTCTTTTAAAAAGTAACTAAAAAGTTACTTTTAACAGTAACACATTACTTTTTGGTGTAAATAATCAACAAAGTAATTAAGTTACTTTTTGAATGAAGTAACTAGTTACTATTTCTTAGTAACTAGCAAAACACTGGTCATAAGTACAGTATGTGCTTTTTGAGCATCGCATTCCACATTTAGTCCCAATTTGCTCTTATAATTCCCTCCACTCTTTCAGGAAGATGTTCCTCTAGATTTTCGGGTGTGCTTGTGGATATTTCTGTTCATCAATCACAAGGGTGTTAATACAGACAGGTATTGATGTACTGTAGTGTGAGGAGGTCTGGGGTGCAGTCAGTGTTTCAATTTATCTTAAAGGTGTTCGGTAGGGATGAGATCAAGGCTCTATAGCAGGCCACTTAAGATCTTCCTCTCCAAACCATTTAAAGCATATCTTCATGGAGCTCACTTTGTAAACAGGAGCATCGCCATGCTGGAAAAGGTTTGGGGTTTCCAAGATCAAGGGAACACAAAATGTGAATATTCTGCATCCAAAGATGTTCTATATAATTGTGAGCCTCCAGCTTTGTGGTAACAGTTTGGAGAAGAACCACATATGCCAGGAAAGGTCAGGTGCCTGCAAACTTTTGCCAATATAGTGTAGCAGGTGATGTGGAACATGGAGGTCCACTGGCTCATGGGAAATGTGGTTCATCTGAATAATCCTGGTATGTAAAAGTCTTTTCACTTCCTGTAACACACTGTACCTCTTACATTTACCCATTCTCTCCAACCATACATTTAATACTATCAATCTATCAATCTATCTATCTATCTATCTATCTATCTATCTATCTATCTATCTATCTATCTATCTATCTATCCATCCATCCATCCATCTATCCATGTGGATATCTGGCTGGAGGTTATTATGTGCTGCTTTTTGAACATTCCCCATTTAGTCCCCATTTGCACTTATAATACCATTCCCTCTTCTGAGAAGATGTTACACTAGATTTTGGAGTGTGCTTGTGTAAATTTGTGGATATTCATTATTCCACAAGGGTGTTAGTAAAGTCACGTACTGACCTAGTTGAACTGAGGAGGCCTGGGGTGCAGTCAGCATAAAAAATTAATCTCAAAGATGTTCATTAGGGTTTAGGAGGTCAGAGATCAATAGCAGGAGACCTTCCACTTCAAACCATGTAAAGCAGACCCACATAGAGCTGGCTTTGTGCACAGGTAATGGTAAAGGAGGCTTTTTACTTGTCCATTCACATATTCCAGCAATTTTAGCAAAATTCATATACCAACGGCTCCATGATACAGCACACCTGAAGCACAGAGGATTAAGAGCCCAAGAGTGGCAGCTTGGCGATACTGTGGCTTGAACCCCCAACCTTCTGCTCAGTAACCAAAGGCCTTAACCAATGAGCTACCACTGCCCATAATATTAGCGAATTCAAGTGAAGGGACAATTTACTGCTAGCGCATCCAAAGACATTCTGTACAGTTGTGTGTCACTAACTTTGTGGTAACAGTTTTAGGAAGAACCACATATGTCTGGAAAAGTTAGTTGTCACAATACTTTTTGTCTATACAGCATACAAGGAATACAGTACATGAAAAACGAATCATTGAATCATTTACAGACACTAAGCCACAGTAGGTTTGTAAATCTGGCGTACACCGAAACTCAAAAGTTTTTGAACGCCCCGACTTTCTTTAATACACTTTAATCGCTGTTATTATTTAATTACAATTACAACATTATTAATCACAGACCAAACGCTGAGCAGCAATCAAATAAGGAGTGTTAAATCTGTGAGGAACTCATTAACTGCTTGCTTTCGGGTCCTAACGGGATTCTAAATGAGTGCTTTATTAAAGGAATGAACGCTCAGAGAGTAAACATGTTACTCCTGTTGGTACAAGACACAGAGTTACAGATGCATAGTACCTTTAGGCAATGCTTTAAAGCGTCAGTGTGCAGTTTAAAGCGTCTGAAGTAACTTATTAGAGTGATAACGATCTTCTGGATTGGGGAAAAATACACTCTTTGCATTTGATGAACTTACAGGTGATGATGTCGCCTTGTATATGTAAATTAATATCAATAAAATTTTAATCATCTTTATTGCCAAGTACACCATAATGCCAAAAGTGGACATCTGGTCATGTGTGGTATGTGCTTTTTGAGCATCACATTCCACATTTAGTCCCAATTTGCTGTTATAATTCCCTCCATTCTTCTGGGAAGATGTTCCACTAGATTTTGGAGTGTGCTTGTGGCAATTCGGGCTCATTTAGTGACAATGATGTTAGTAAAGTCAGGTACTGATGTAGGTGAAGTGAGGAGTCATGGGGTGCAGTCAGTGTTCCAATTCATCCTAAATGTGTTTAGTAGGGGTGAGGTCAGAGCTTTAAAGCAGGCTGTTCAAACTCTTCCACTCCAACCCATGTGAATCCTTATGAAGCTAGCTTTGTACACAGGGGCATTGTCATGCAGGAACAGGTAGTGCATAGAAAGACATCATATATGATTGTGTGCCTTCAACTTTGTGGTAACAGTTTGGGGAAGAAACACAGAACCACATATGGCTGAAAAGGTTGCATGTTCAAGGAATTTGTGAAAAAAAAAATTATTTATATATATATATATATAATATATATATAATTTTTAATCGCATGAGTTAACTCACTAACTTAGCTGTTCTAAATGTTCTACCTTAAATCAATACTAATAAATAATTAGTAGAAAAAATGTATAATAATTGATATAAGTTTTTAATACTCTAATCAGCATTGACAAATATGGATGTTTTATGCAAATGTATGTTTATTATTAGAAACCATACTCAACATGAAGCATGAAGACAAAACATTCTTGGAAATGTTTTGAAGTAATTATGGAGTTTTTAATTTACGTAAATCATCAGGACTCCAAACAGAACATTTGCTATGTTTCCACACGGACGGTTAATGAAGTGATACCGGAGATATCTCTTCCAAATTAATTTCTTTTCAGATTACATAATTAGAGAATATTTGTTTTCGATGTGACTGGGTTTATTTAAAAGTTTCAAGGTTTCTATACTCAAAAAGTCCAGGGTGAAAGGGCTCAGCCACAATTCTAGTCTTTTAGGGGTGGAAGATTGCAGCCAATCACCTTCTCATAAGAGTGGATGAAACACTGCAGTCTGCTTTTGTCTTTAGCAGTGGCAGTCTACTACAATGGCTCAGGACCATAAGTTGATGGATATGTGAACAGAACATCTCGAGGTTTCTTCCTCATGAAGTCTCAGGGACTTTTTCCTTGCCATAGTCGCCACTGGCTCAATTATTAGAGATAAACTTACAGTACTTAAAGTATTTAAAGTAACTTCCTTCCTTCTATCAATCCATCCAGTTCTTGTACGAGGTGTTATACAAAAGTTTTGAGACTAATGGTGCTAACTGGTGACCACGTGCGTATTCTGACCACGTGCGTTACCACGTCTGCGATTTCATCATGAACATCAAGTTAGAACAAACGTGAAATTCTGTGTGAAACTGAGCAAATCTGCCACTGAGACGTTTTACATGGCATTCGTTTGACATACGGCGATGCTGCAATGAGTTTTTCGAGGTGTTTTGAGTGGCCCATGTGCTTCAAGAGCAGAAGAACATCACTGGAAGACAACGAGGGATCAGGAAGGCGAGCGCAACCCTGCCAGATCGCCAGTTTAGGCTCCTGCAGATTTTGGCCTCTTCCTGAAGATGAAGATCCAACTCAAAGGTTGCCCTTTCGACACCCTTGTGAAGATCCAGCGCAAATCACAGAAGGTGCTTAACAGGCTTTGATAAGAATACTTCCAGGACACATTCCAGAAGTGACAGGAACTCGAGATTTTGGACTCGCCCCCGCAGCACCTATGGTTCCTTAGTAAATTCATCTAGACATTATGTGACTCTATAAACATAATAGTGTACAGTATTTGAACAAATACAGAAATGTTATTCCTAACGTTTCTGAACATTCGGTCCCGCTGTGGATTCCCGCAAATTTTAAGATTAATCTCGCTTTTAATTAGGGTCCAAATGAGAACCCGCAAATTTTCAGAGCTGTGAGTTCCGAACCGCGAATTATCGAGGTTTGACTGTACACATTTTAATTCGCTGTCCAGTGTATTTGTTTGTTGTACATTTGCTCGCATCACACACACACACACACACACACACACATGCACACACTCATCACAAATGGTATGATAAGGACATAAAAAAAACTAGCGAATGGATTAATGTGCATACTTGTAAATAAAAATGTAATCAGTAACACACGCACACACACACACACACACACACACACTGTCTTGCAACCGCTTGATTAAAAAACTTCCACTCTGGAGCTCTACGCTTCAGGATTATGTGAGTGAAGGCTCTTGTCCTTTTACTAGCATGTGACGATGTGTGTGTGTGTGTGTGTGTGTGTGTGTGTGTGTGTGTGTGTGTGTGTGTAAAAAGAGATGGGAAACCGAGTTGTGCAAAATGTTTTAATGCATTAGAAGTACCCAAATACACCACGTGTGAGTGTGTGAGTGTGTGTGTGTGTGTGTGTTTCTTTGCATAAAGAACCATAAAACTGGAATTTTAGACTGCATATGAAAACACTTTATTAAATTTTTTAATCATTAAATCTATAATTTACACAGTAGTAAGATTTTTGGCTGGCAGTCTTAATTTCTTCCTGTTTGCACAAAAACGCTGGAGAAAAGCAGTGTTTTTTTAGATATTTGCTGCCCCCTGTTGAAATAATTGCTCACTTATCAGACGTGCTCTAATAGCACACTGACACATCATATACAACCCAAATTCCAGAAAAGTTGGGACACTGTTTATAATGTAAATAAAATCAGAACGCAATAATCTCATAAACCCAAATCTAACAAAAAATATATAAAACACAACAAACATATCAAATGTTTAACCGAGGAAATGTACCATTTTTAGGAAAAAATGTCATTTTGAATTTGATGGCTGCAACAGGTCTAATGAGGTTAACTAACAACAGGTCAGTAAGGTGATTGTGTGTAAATGGTGTATCTTAGAGAGGCAGAATATCTCAGGAAAAAAATGAGCACAGCTTCATTAATCTGTGAAAGACCTCATCTGTAAATAGTGGAACAGTTTCAAAATAATGTTTAACAACAAATCTGGAGAAATCTTTGTGCATGAGAGACAAGGGAGAAAATCAATATTGGATACCTATGATGTTTGGGCCCTCAGTTGGCACAGCATTTAAAACAATCACAGTCATGATTCTGTCATGGAAATCACTGCATGTTGTCATTTACACCTCAGGAATTCACTGTCTGTGAACTATATCATCTACAAATGCAGGGTAAATACCTATCATGCAAAGAAGAAGACATTCGTGAACATGATCCAGAAATGCCACAATCCCCTCTGGGCCAAAGCCCATTTAAAATGTATTAAGGCAGAGTGGAAAACTGTTCTGTGGTCAGACGAATTAAAATTTAAATTTTTTGTTGGAAACCATTGACACCACATCCTCCAGACTAAAGAGGAGAGGGACTATCGCTTGTTAGCAGCACTCAGTTCAAAAGGCTGCATCTCTGATGGTATGGGAGAGAATTAGTGCCTGTGGAATGGGCAGCTTGCACATCTGGAAAGGCTCAATCAATGCTGAATGATATATACAGGCCTTGCATACTTGTTAACTGTCTTTATTTACATTTTTTTTAAATTGAGCGTTGGAACATTATATGATAAGGGATATCCACACGTGTGTGTGTGTGTTTGTGTGTGTGTGTGTGTGTGTGTGTGTGTGTGTGTGTGTTTGTGTGTGTGTCACTAAAGGTGTCTCCCACATGTCTGAACAGAAACAGGTGCTTCACTCCTCACTTCCTTGTGATACTCAGAGATGTCGTGGAAATGTGTGTGTGTGTGTGTGTGTGTGTGTGTGTGTGTGTGTGTGTGTGTGTGTGTGTGTGCGTGTGTGTGTTTTGCTTCAGCGGACCGCAAAATGTTCTGTCAAGTCTTTCAGCACTTTGACATTAGAGGTGTGAGGTGTGTTAACTCTTGCATAGACTGTAATTGAATTGTCATTAAATTGTCATTTCAGCCACCAGCTTATACTTTTTCCTTTAAGATTTCCAACAGATCACATGATTCATACATGCTTAGTTTTATTCTTATTTATCTGTAATATTTTGGAAAACATGGTCTGAATAAAGATGGAGAAATGTTATATCTATTTGTATTATTTGCTTTACTTACGGTTTGCCAAACAATTCGTTTCATTATAAAATGCACTAAATAAAATCACATTAATTAAATTTTCTCTTTGTCTCCTCCTGCCCCTTCTTTAAAGGCATTCTGACCAATCCTGCCTTCTTCCAAAGGTATTCTGATAGATCTTGCCCTCCTCCAAATGTCCTCTGGTCAATCCTGCTCCTCTTCCACAGGCATTCTGACCAATCTTGCCCTTTTTCAAAAGTCCTCTGGTCAATCCTGCTCCTCTTCCAAAGGTCTTTTGGCCAATCTTGCCCTTTTTCAAAAGTCTTCTGGCCAATTTTGCCTTCTTCCACTGGTATTCTGACCAATCGTGATCTCTTCCACAGGCTTTCTTACCATCTTCCAAATATATTCTAAACAATTCTGAACTGTTCCTAAAATTATTCTGACCATTCAAGCCAGAACATGGAGAAAGTTTGACCAATCTCCAGTTATTTTCTAATTTCAGTTTTATGTTACCTTTTTGACACCACTGATCATCCCTGCTGACGGTTCTGATTAGTCTCTAGACCAGAATATTTGCTTCTAATTCAGATGGTATAATAATCAGTAATAATTTGCATCACCATCACCTGATTACAGAGCTGAGGTTTTGATTGGTTCCTGATACATGATCACATTCCCCAGATCCCTTAAGACTGTATAAAGAAATGAATTATAATCCTATGTTAGGGAACCAATAACACAGTTTTTCCCCATTGTTACAGTTTTCATTTTTGGAAAACAATGAATTCTTATCATTGGAGTAATGCAACAAATGGAATATATCTGGTGGGGCAAAAATCATTAAATTTAATAAGCATCATATGAGAAACTAACTAGAAAATTCATAAATGTTATTAAGAAAAATAGCATATTATGTAAAGAACTTTGTGTTATTTTGATTGAGAAAACATAAAAATTAAGTAAAGTAAGTTAATTGATTGAGTTAATTGGATTAATATAACGAACACAATATTAACAAACAGAGATTCAGCATATGTGGTCGTAATTGTGTTGCGAGTTTCCCAGGGAGAATTCCATTTTAGCTGGCTCCTCCATTGTACATGTCCATGTTTGGGCTGTTTGAGGATTTCTGAGCACCCTGGAAGAGCACATGGTTATGCAAGCTGTTGAAAAAAATAGAATAAAACAAAAGCGTGATTCACTAGTCAGCATTTTTTTTTTTTTGCAACAGTTGGATTATCCAGTTATGAAACACACTTATGTATGTAAAGAACACAGTAAATCATGCACACACACATATGCACAAAATGTGGTTTATATTTATAGTTCTGAGCTTCATAGACTGAACATCACTGATATATGACATGCGTCTCTGCACAAGGTTGGTGTGAATAAATTGCTAAAAGCTATGCCTTTATATGTGTGTGTGTGTGTGTGTGTGTGTGTGTGTGTGTGTGTGTGTGTGTGTTTTGCCCAAGCGGATTTGATAACGAGATCTAATGGGGTCATAATGAAGGTGGCAAGGTGCTTAACGAGCCGAGGCGAACACAAGGCAATCACCTCTGAGATCTCTGTGTACAACCCGAAGAGTTAATGTCTCCTGTGATACTCTGATTGAAAACACACTCCAACACACACATATTGTATACACACACACACACACATACACGAACATGTTCGAAAAAGACCCGACCCAGCTGTTTGTACCACTAATGCTGGTATTATTTAGATTTTTTTTTAACCTGTTGACAATATTTTTGGGTGTTTTTTATAGGTTTCAATTTCCACAATACAGTATAACTGACCAAAACTACTTATTGAGATGTATCATGCAGCTCCACATGTAAAATTATTAACAATAACCGGCATTTGAAATCAAAATTTGATGTTATTTCCTCCAAAGACGCCCCATTTTAAAATAATAAACCATTTGAAAAAGAATGAGACGCCCCGTAAAACTTATAGGAAACCCAATGATGTCGCTAATACAGTGCAAATTTGATAATTCAACATTATTACTGTATTTTTTTAATGCACTTATACATTTAATTGATGCTAACGAAAAGAAAAAGAAAAAATTTAAGTCTGTCTCAGTCCAAATTTTTGTGCACACCAAGTGTCACCTTCTCAACATGAATGCAATACGCGCCCTCTAGCGTTTTGAAAGGAAAATCACATACAAACAAAAATGGTTCCTGCAATGTTCATTTATTTTATTATTTTCTTTTTGCAGACCAGTGTAAAACTGCATGAATTGAGAGACAATTTTATTTTTTCATAGTATTTTTTACATAAACTGAAGTACGGTGTACTTGGAGCTAATAGTAACTGGGCTTCTAGTAGTTCCTAGAATAGCAAAGTCCACTATTTAGCTCCCAAACTTTGGAATAGTCTTCCTGACAGTGTTCGGGGTTCAGACACACTCTCCCAGTTTAAGTGAAGATTAAAAACATATCTTTTTAGCAAAGCCTACACATACACACAACACATCATAACCTTGTGCTTCAGAACATCTGATAACATCACATTATCAACTTGTGTTGTTAATATCATGAACAGCAGCTACGCTAATTCCTCTCCACTGCTTCTCTTTCTCTCCCCATCCCGAGGCATCCTGAGGTTTGGCCAGCTCCAGTCACGTCCCACCTCATGAAGATTATGGACTTTAAAGAAGTAGATGCCAAACTCGCAAACATCCGGAACCATCTAGAGACGTACCAGTGCCAATTGGATCCCACTACATGTGTGGAGTTTGACATTGGACCTCCTGGAGTGTTTAAAGGCTCTGGCATGGAGAAGCTGATGCTGGATCTGTGATGATCACAAATGTGTATCAGTAGCTCCTACTTTTATACCAAAGACTGTAGAAAGAACATTTACTTATAATCGTATACTCCTGTACTCATGTTAGTTCTCACTCTCCAGTGTTCTGTATTGTTGAAAGATTTATGTTCAAATTCTTGATGTCACCCAAATGAGGATGGGTTCCCCTTTTGAGTCTGGTTCCTCTCAAGGTTTCTTCCTCATAACATCTAAGGGAGTTTTTCCTTGCCACAGTCACCACGGCTGCTCATCAGGGATAAATGCACACCGTTCACCTTCACTGTTAATTTCTGTAAAGCTGCTTTGAGACAATGACAACAGCTAACAAACAGAACTTTACCGAACAGCCGCCATTTTGGTGGTTACACTGGCCGCCATTTTGGCTGTTACATTACTTGCTATTTTGGCTGTCACACTGGTCGCCATATTGGATGTTACATTGACCATTATTTTGGCTGTCACATTGGCCACTATTTTGGATGTTACATTGGCCTCTATTTTAGCTGTTACACTGGCTGCCATTTTGCTTGTTACACTGGCTGCCATTTTGGTTGTTACATTGGTCAAAATTTTGGCAGTTACATTGGCTACTAATTTGCCTGTTACATTATCCACTATTTTGACTGTTAGATTGGCCTCAATTTCAGCTGTTACACTGGATGCTATTTTAACTGTTACAATGACCACTATTTTGGTTGTTACACTGGTCACCATTTTGGCTGTTACATTGGCCGCCATTTTGGCCGTTACATTGGCTGCCATTTTGGCTGTTATACTCGTAGCCATTTTGGCTTTTTACATTGAATGGCATTTTTACTGAACTGATGTTGACTGCTTAGTGTTGTTCAAACAACAATTGCAGCATTTCTTACATGAAATTTCCATTCCTTTCCAAAAAGTAATTATTCTCCTGAGAAACAGAATTGTTTCTGCATCTTTACAGACAGCAAAACATCAGGGATCAGGTGTTGATGCAGGATGTCAAGAATCTATTATTTTCCCTCTTGGTTGAACATAATACAACAAACAATCCAATTCAAATTCTAGCTTCTCCTGAACAGAGACTACATCTTTTTTTTACAGAAATGTAAAGACTCGTTTATTTCTCTGTGTTTCATGCTTTTTCCACACTTAAACATTCTCGCAAAAGTATTTTCAGTAGAAAAAATGAATAAATATTCAAATTTCTGGTTTATCAGTGTGTTTATTGCCACTTTGGACAACCTCTAGATTGCATTGTTTTTCAAAAAGGATTATACGTTTGTACACAGTCACCTAATGTGTACATAAATGCTGTACATGCCCTCTCATTTACGCACATGTATTCTGTCTTACTTCTACTGACTTTCATTCCCCTTCTCTCCAGCGCATACCTCCACCTTTCCAGGCTCTTCTCAACCTGCTCCATACTCTTACCACAAATCACAATATCATCCACAAACATCATAGTCCATGGAGACTCCTGTCTGACCTCATCCGTCAACCTGTCCATCACCACTGCAAACAGGAAAGGGCTCTAAGCTGGTCCTTGATGCAGTCCAACCTCTACCTTGAACCAGTCTGTCATACCTACTTCACACATCATCACTGTCACACTGTCTTCATACATGTCACAGATATCATACCAAGTTCCTTTCTAGCTGGCTCCATTATCACTACTGCAGTAGTTTCCCAATCATCCAGCTCCTCTTTACCACCACTGAGCCCCTGTCTGACCTCTTCCCTGAATCTCACACTACAGTCTTCCTCCTTCAGTTTCCACCATCTTATTCTTCTCTTAGTCCTCACTCTCCTCCTTTTCTTCTTCACCTCCAAAACCATCCCACAGACCACCATCCGATGCAGTCTAGCTTCAGAATCACCCCTACACCATTTCTCTTTCCATCCACACAATAGTAGAACAGTTTAAACCCACCTCCAATGTTCCTGGTCTTACTCCATTTCCACTTGGTCTCCTGAACACACAACATATCTACCTTTCCCCTCTCCATCATATCAGCTACCTCTCTCCCTTTACCCGTCATAGTACCAACATTGAATGTACCAACCCAAACCTCCACTCTCCTACATTTCTCCTTTCCCTGTCGCCTCTGTAGACGTCTTCCTCCTCTCCTTCTCCCCCTTCGGCCAACAGTAGCCCAATTTCCACCGGTACCCTGTTGGCTAACGATACCTGTGGCGATCGTTGGTAACCCGGGCCTTCGACCAATCCGGTATGAAATTCTGATTCATGATCCGCATGTTCGATTTGTCACGTTTTTACGCTGGATGCCCTTCCTAACGCAACCCTCCCCATTTACCCGGGCTTGGGACCGGCACTAAGAGTGCACTGGCTTGTGCATCCATAATGGCTGGGTTAATGTATATTATATTATATTATATTATATTATATTATATTATATTATATTATATTATATTATATTATATTATATTATATTATATTATATGTTATTTTGTTTATTCAAGTTTTGGGTGGAATACAGGAATGGAAATGGTACAAACAAAGCAGTAAAAAAATGCTATTTCATTTGAGCATAGTTAATTTATAAACCCTGGTGGATGAAACTGAAATTGAAGGAGGTCAAATAAATACACTTTTGGAATAGATGATCAAAAGCTCTGCATGCTAATCCATGTTTTAATACTCGTTCATGTATTAATAATGAGAAATGGGAATAACCTGGCAAATTGGGATTTCTTTAAGATTTTGTGTGAGAGAAAGAGGAATATTAAAAAGTATGAAAACATTAAATCCCCAAATATTTCCTGACTCCAATATTTATGTTTTTGATTGTATTTAATTCATGTCTTTTTCTTTTCAGCGCCTCAGAGAAGTAACAGGAACTCAGACTGGACAAACTTGGAAATAAACAAAGGTGTTCTCAGCCATATGGGAGTCCAAATTTCAAGATTAAACAAAGCAAACTCTGAGGCGGGCCATGCATTTTACCCCTAGGCCTTCAGTGGTGTCTAACCTGAATCAATCCACCTCTTACTACTATCATTATGACACCACGGTTATGGAAACCTTCAATATTATAGAGAAACGCAGTATAACAGAGCTCTGCATCACAGACAGGAATCTCATACAGTGAGAATGAATGTCATTACTAAAGCAAGAAACTCAATGAACACAATTTAACACGTCTCCTTTCACTGCAGCCACAGCTGCACCTTCCATATACATTTTCGTAGCTGTTTTTTTTTTTTCAGAGTAGTGGTACAAGTATTTCTTTCTGAATTTGTTATCCGGGTCATCCCAGAGCAGTTCAATAAGATTTTGGTGTGGTGACTGGGCAGGCCATTTCGTGATAGATAACACTCCAGATGACCGTTTGCTTTCTTAATAAAGCTTGGACGTACGTTTGGGCTTATTGTCTTGTTGTGTGGTGAAGTTGGTATCAATAAACTGCAGTCCAGACAGAATTGCATGGTGTTAATATATGGAATGGTTGCCATGTTGGTTCCTTTCACCCAGAATAAGTCTCTAACCTTCCCTGCGCCAATACAACCTCAAATCATTAAGCTTCCACCTCCATGTTTGACTGTGTGTTCTGAATGTTCTCTTCTGTTCTCCATCTTACA
Source organism: Silurus meridionalis (assembly GCF_014805685.1). NCBI lineage: Eukaryota > Metazoa > Chordata > Actinopteri > Siluriformes > Siluridae > Silurus > Silurus meridionalis. Next base: position 3,947,384 of record NC_060897.1, read on the forward strand.
GAAGTTCTTCTGTTAGAGCTAAAAAAAATGTCCAATTTGTCCACATTTGTCCAACTCACTTCTAGTCATTCACTGAAAAACAAAACAAAGATTCATGTGTCTCAAAAACCAAGGTGTTTCCAAACTTTTCACAGGCCCTGTATATCGATTGTAAAGTTGCTGGAAATGATCATTTCAAATTTTTAAATAATTCTTTAATTATTAAGGATTACTGTATGTAAGACATATACGCTGCTATAACACAGCCGCCATCCAAGACTTTAATATGTCCACTGTTAACTTCTTTTCATTATAGCTTGTGATGTGTTATTGCTGTGTGTTACCACTGTGTGGCAGTGTCCTTGCATAAATAGACTGTAAAGACCTCCTGAACAGTGGCTGTAACCAGAGTATAGAGAAAGTACAAACAAGTCGGGCAAAGCATAAAAGCAGTTCAGGCCAGACTGTCCTGGTCCACATTGTTGCATTTACAACATAAACCTATCTTTTTTTTTTTTTCGTGAAGCTCAGGCCGTATGAAGGGAAAAAGTTACAGCCATGTTTGGAGATCAGCCAGTCAGGCACACTAAGCAGTGTGGAGCATCTGGAGAGCTCTGATTGGCTCCTCGGTTCAACATGCGAGGTGTGTGCTGTCCCATGGGCCTTGTGAAAATGACGCAGGATTAGAGGAGGTCAGCGAGGGAGGGTGGAGCCAAGCATATGAGCCGATGTGAGCCGAGGGAGGAGAGGGTGAGCATGAGAGAACAGGAAAGGAGGGTGATCACCCTTACCCTGTCTTTCCCACTCCATTCTGCCAGACACAGACAGAACTGTGACGCTGCCCAGAAGTGTCCAGATGTGTTTGTGTGTGTCATCGATGTGGATTTTTTGCCCTCAATGATGCATAGAGTTTCACTTAATCCTAACACGGTGTTGGGTAACTCATTAAAAGTGGTTTTCAGTGAAATATTCATCTGTTAAAAAGTTTTTGATGAATCAAATTACAAATGGAACCCAGGAGTTATAATACCCTCCACTTTTCTGAGAAGATGTTCCACTACATTTTGTGGAGATTTGTGCTCATTCAGATAAAGGAGTGTAAAGTAAACGTGAGGAGGTCCTGGGTGCAGTCAGTGTGAAAAAAATCATCTGAAAGATGTTCAATAGGGTTGAGGGTCAGAGCTCTGTAGCAGGAGATTTTCCACTTCAACCCTTGTAAAGCAGATCTTCATGGATCTGGATTTGTGCACAGGAGAATTGTCATGTAACAGTTTTGGATCTGCTAGTTCGAGTGGAGGGAAAATTTCATGCTAGCACATCCAAAAACATTGTATACAATTGTGTGCCTCCAACTTAATGGTAACATACAGTAGTTCCCATAGTTTGGGAAAGAAGACTAGTGTCCCAATACTTTTGTCTATATAGTGTAGACCTTTTTTGGAAGCACAATACTAAAATCCCAATCGTGTCTATGTATGAAAACTTCTCATGAAAAGTTACTAACATTCTAGCAGACCAAAGTGAAATTTTTGTAATATATTTTGGCTTGACTAGAAAAAAAAACATTAAAATGCTTACAGATCCTCTGTGGTACGCACAGGTCACTAGCAGTTAACAAGCTAACTTAGCATTAACAAGCTAACTAGGTAACTACCAAAGCACATCCAAAGTCATCATAAACAATGGTTTGTCTCCAACTATGTGCTAAGAGATTGGGGAAGAACCACATTAGGGCTAAAAAAACAAATTTAAAGGCACGTGTCCCAATACTTTTGACCATACAGTGTATGTATATGGTGGTTTGAGGTCTTCCAGTGCTGAGCTTTGTGACATGTTGTGATATAAACCTTAATAAATTAGGTGACGCAGTGAAGCTTTTATACATTAAGCCCCAAATTTTTTATTTTTTTTAATTCATGCAATAAGAAAAATTATATGGACACAAGTAAGCTTTTGATTTATATATTTAATAATTTATTATTATTATTATTATTATTATTATTATTATTATTATTATTATTATCATTAACACTGTAGCCTAGTTTGTGACTTTTAGATCAATCCTAATGAATGAACATTTACCTTTACATCATCTTTGGCTTTCCAGTGTGTTTTGATTTGTCAATTATTTATTGTAGCTGACAGCAAATGTTTGTTTGTCTGTTTGTTTTTCCCATGATGCTTTAAAACTTTTCGTCAAGGTCATGGCACTTGAGCAGGAAGGAAGCGGCCGCTTTCATGTTTCGAAAATCTCACGGGCCGTTAATTAGCAGGAATTACAAGGAATCAAAATTGCTAACATACGACTGTCGTCATGTTCTGGTTTCTCTCAAGAGACACTGAAATCATCTTCTGACACCGATGTGAAGAAATAAATAATACAGAATCGTATTTAAAAGACACTGTTTAATTGGATGTCTAAGTGCTTCCAGAGGAACAGTATAAAATGATTCACAGATTGTTAGTGAGGCCATACCACAGGACAGAGCAGCTCAACAACACCACCAGACTCAAAAATACACACTTTCATAGTCATTCGACGACGACAACAACTAAATGTGCAAAGTATACAAATACGTTTCCTGTTACATTACAAAAACGGTAAAACAATATACGCATAAACAACCTTTCTTGCATTTTTTTTTTTTGCAGTCGAAAACTGTCATTTAAGACATTTTCATTAGATTCACACAGCCTTCATTCCAGCTGCTTTTCCATTTACCAGTGCTCCCACGCTACCTCTCTGACCTTTAACCCCTCACCTCTACAGCGCTAAATCACTCAGGATGTTACACCAAAGGTCCAAAAACTCTTATGAAATGAGATAACCTGGGCACAGGGATGAGTAGAGTAGTCAGGGTATATCCTCTGGCTGGATAACCTGGCAAGGGGCAGTTGTGGGATCTGTGGTTGAACTAAAACCAATAAAACTTTAAAACCTTTAAACATTCAATTAGCTGCTGAGAGACAGAACATTGCATTGTCATAAAATATATACATACATCGATACACTGAGCTGTTCGATTGCTCCTTAAAAGAAATTCCACCCATTTTGTTCTATATATTTGCGTCACATGGATTTGGCACTAAAACTAATTGACTAATTGATAGGATTCATGCTTTTTTTTTCTCTCTCTTTCGTTGCTCTGCCATTTTGCTTCTAATCCTATGACAATGAATTAGAATCCAATCCAAGCATAAAGAGTCAGTGATTGAGAAAGTCATTTGACTGGATGAATGGATAAATCTACAGTCTGAGCTAGAAAGAAATCAGCCCCAGTCTGACATTTGCGACATTTGGCACATGTCCTTATCCAGAGCAGCTTAAAATTATCTTACTTACACAACTAATTAGTAAGGGCCTTAATCAAGGGCCCAGCAGTGGCAGCTTGGTGGTGCTGGGATATGAACTTATGACCTTCCCAATCAATAGTCTGACGCTTTCTAGAGCTCACTTCTTTTGCACATTTATTGCAAGTGTTTAATAAAACTAAATGCCAATGCTTTTTTTTTTTCCCTGAGATTTGCAGGGTTTTCAAATGAATCCAAACAAACAACAGCTCTTTCTTTTACTGTCTAATCCAAAGCCATGCACATAAAGAATAATAGAGCAAAGCTAAAGCAGAGGTTTCTGAACTGATCGGAAACATTCGTCTAGCTACCGGAATCTGAGGGAAACTCGAACATTACGTTTATCGCGACCTCCAATTCACCAAGTCTCTTGAATTTGATCGAACGTTCTCAGTGTGTATTTATTTGTGTAGAGGAAGTATTGATAAAACTATTTCAACTGCACTTTCTTATTTTTCTTTTTTTTCCATCTTGTAATCAGTAATAGATGATTATTACAGTCTAAATATAAAAGAAATAATGGGTGAAATTCTCGTCGTCCTATTACTCATAAAAGAAAGAAGTAGAAGGAAAAAAAAAACAATAGTCATTGGTTATGACTTGGGTCATAAAATCAAAAAGGAAAAAAAAAAAAAAAGAAAAAATACAAACGCGATTCGGTCGAGCCAGCAAATTGGCCTTTGTCACTCGACTGACACTCATATATAAAATATGAACTACAAAGATAACAAAAAAGACTTACAGTACATGGAGTAAGGCTTCAGTGGCTTATAATGGTGTTAATAAGAGAGGTGGACCAGCACTCAACATTAAAATGTTAATTCCATCATGGGCAGGATTTCAGAATATAACGAAGTAACATAAAAAAAAAAGATGGATTCTCTTAATTGTCAGAACATGTGAGATCCTAAAATACACTATATAAACAGATATCTGTGGACACCAAACTATAAAATATGTATGTTTTTTGAACATCTTATTCCACATTTAGTCCCCACTATAGCACAAAATCAGAAGATCTTCCACTCCAACCTATGATAAGTATATCTACTGTACATGGAGCTGGATTTGTGCACAGAGCATTGTCATGGTGGAACAGTGCAGGGGCTCCTACTTGGTGAAGTGAAGGGGAAAATGGAATGCTCCAGCTTTCAAAGACGTCCTACACAAGTGTGTGCCTTCAACTTTGTGGTAACAGTTTGGTGAAAAACTGCAGTCAGGTGCCCTAATATAATGTCCATATAGTGTATGTTATGATACCACAGTTTAGCTTCACTGGATGGGTTTCCAGGCAACAAAAATCATTAGTGGTGGTCCGACCCAAGAATTTATCTTACCCAATAAAGTTATTCGATTTATCTTACACTTTTGTCTAAGCAAAAGCCAATACCCAGCTACCATAAATTGAAAGGTTGACATGTATAAAGCCATTTTGTCAATATGATTTCTGTTCCCAGGAACCTAACCACCATTAATTCAAATCCAGAGACAATTTTCTCATGGATTCTTGCATGTTGACATTTTGTCTCACAATATTTTGGAATTCTTGAAGCAGGTGCATGGAAACATTTTTCGATGCACAGAAAGATCTTCATGTATAAAAGCAGAAGACATTAGTGCCAGTTTTTTTTTCCAGGAAGAAGGCAGATGGACCTAATCTGTTAAGACAGGGCCAAGCTTTATGACCTTCTGTCTCCGTTCTTGGTCTTTAGCACAACGAGCACCACCATGGCTGGGATAAGACATATAGGGGTCATGACGAGGGCGAAGATGATGTTAGGGGGTGGATCCCTGAGGTTCTCAGTGGGACAATCCTGGAAAAAGGAGGAATGAATTTCCACAAACATCTCCTCCACCAGTCTGTTGGGCCAGGGGAGCTTCAGGCACTCTGCGACGTCCTCCGAACACACGGAGAACCTGTTATAGGGGCTGCAAGAGAGATGAAAAGATAAAAGTAAGAGTGTACATTTCAGAACCTTATCAAATATTTGAAAATTAGGAGTGGATATGAAGTGCGACTGGAGTCTTGTGACATCACAAAAACCAACAGCCAATCACAGGCTACATCCAAAACAGTAAAATATTGTTGTATTGTAGTTATTGGCATTGTTGGTGCTGGTGGTGGTGGTGTTAGTGGTGATGTTAGTGGTGGTGATTGTGTTGTTGCTGGTGGTATTGCTAATGGTGGTGGTTATGTTGTTGTTGGTGTTGTTTTTGAGGTGATATTGTTAAGGGTGATGGTGCTGGTTTTGTTACTGGTGATGTTGGTTGTGGGGTTGTTTGTGGTGTTTGTGGTGTTGGTGCTGGTTATGTTAATGGTGGTGATGGTTTTGCTGGTGTTGGCAGTGTTGGTGTTGTTGGTGCTGGTAATGTTAATGGTGGTGGTGTTGCTGGGGTTGTTATTGGTGTTGTTTTTGGTGGTGATATTGTTAAGGGTGGATGATAGAGGTGTAAATTAGCCTTGTTCGTTGTTGCAAAAATGATTCATTATATAACAAACATTTATGTGTTTATATATTTTTTGCATTCGACATTTTAAAAACATTCATCCAATAACCATTAGATACTACTAAGTAGAAAAACCCATTCAGGGTTTCCTAAGAGTAAAAAAAATGTCCATGTGTTCCATCACTTTCAGACTTTATCTCTCTCTTGAGCAGTTTTAACACATGATGCAATGAATCACAGGAACCCCACTAACCTTTTCACTCTTTCCCACATGCAGTACTCGGTGGCGTTGATGGTCTCCATCTCGATCTGGAAATTTGTTCTGCAGAATTGCAGAATTTGAGAGTAGCACTTGACCTTGGGTAGTTGAAACTCCTCACACAGAGAGCAGTATTCTTCACATGGGCTTACTTCATTCCCGTACACAAAGAGGAAAAAACGCAATTCATTAGAACAGTTTCGTTGACTGTAAAAAAAAAAAAAAAAAAAAAACACCAATAATAAAAGAACACTTAAAACAATCAGCGATATTGATATAACTTCTGAAAATGTGTAGTGTGAGTTTCTATTAGCTATGAGCTCTGGAGAAGACAGAACAAGACAGATGAAGCAGAGGAGACCTCGTTCATACACCAACAGCTTTAAACTTCAGGCTGACAACATGGATACTCGTGGATGCACCAGAAATGTTGGATGTTTACCAGAAATAAAGTCGCAATTGCGAAGAAAACAAGTTTGAATTGCAACTTTTTTATGTGGCGGAAACGGGCTTTGAAGGATTTTTTTAGTAATCTGAAATGTATTTTTATATATTTCATTTATAATTGTTTTATTTATATATTTGTATTTTTAGATGTAATATGGTAATTCATTTTCACAGATATTTCTGTATGCAATTTTAGCAATAAAGTTACTTTTTTTTTAAAAGGAAACAGGTTAGTTGTTCATTTTAAGAGACCCGTCTTATATATATATATATATATATATATATATATATATATATATATATATATATATATATATATGTACACACATACACACTTCAGGCAACAATACAGGATGTAACTTACATGCTGTTCTCTCTTCAACGCTGACACCTAAGAAAAGAAGAAACATCATGAGTGTGCAGGCAAATATTTAAACCAGGAGGTCAAATTCTGGTTAAAAAATTTAGTTTAAACTACACATTAATCCAGATCAAGAAGGATTGAGCCTTCTGTCCACACTCAGATGCATTGGAGCATTTTTAAAAACCCACTGGACCGAGAAAATATATGGAGATAATTGAAAGTGATTACGTATTTTTTAATTGATTACATATTTTTGATTTGATTGCATTTTTTAAGGAGATGAATTTAAAAACAGTGTAGGTGAAGTTATTTTTTTTTAAACAAAATCCTACTTTTCAGTACAATCCATGGCCGATGGCTTTAATGCACAGTTTGGTCAAAAATGAAAAACAGTTCCTCTATAAATTCTCCTTCAACCTAAATGTAGCTTATGGACTGAGATTTCCGAGTGGGAGAAATCCAGTTAATCTGCCTACAATCAAAGTAAAAAAAAACATCTTCTGTGTTTTTAAAAGCACACAATGAATGAAGGGCTACATTACTATTACATTTGTAAAATTTTTCCAGCTTAGGAAACTCACTGATGATGCTCAACAGTGTCAATGACAATTTCTGGATGTCATACAATTTCATAACAAAAAATGTCTTTGACTGACCAAATAAGTGGAACACAGGCATTGTAACAGGCATTCTTTTACTGTATATCGTAAACTACAATAGAAAACGTATGATTTACGGTCATTTCCTCAAATCAAACATTCTGAATGCATGTACATACTGTATATATACAATCTACATTTTAGAATGTTCTTTTGGAGATTTGGGGGTGTTAGTAAAGTCAGATACTGATGTAGGTGAGGTGAAGAGGACTGGAGTGCAGTCAGCGTTTACATTTTTCCCAAAGGTGTTTATAGGGTTGGGATCAGAGCTCTATTGCTGAAGATCTTCCACTACAAACCTTATAAAGCATATGTTCATGGAGCTTGCTTTGTGCAAGGGGGCACCAGAACAGGTTTGGGTCTCCTTGTTCAGGTCAGGCAAAAATTTCAAAAGACACCATATACAACTGTAGGCTTCAAATATGTGCCACTTGTTTGGGGGAAAAAAGCATGTACCCCTGACAGAAAATCAGGTGTCTAATCCTTTTGTCAATATAGCGTATTTATTACATCAATGTAATGTAAAATGGTTTATCATGATTTCTGGGACAAATGCAAATGTAGTTATCGTGACAGGCCTCGCTCCAGTGCTAAACCCAAAAAACAGCAACTTCAGACACCAAAAAACATGTCTTGGCTGACTCAGTCCAGCTGGCGCAAACGGAAACTTGAGGAAATGCTGCTCATTTAAAGTAAATGGCATGAGAACCTGGCATCCATTATACGTTGTTCTTAAAACAACTGACTGTGCCTTTTTTTTTTTCCCATGGTCGAAAAACACTTTGGTCCCACAACTCCATGATGTGTGTTTTTTTCTGCTTGAGCACACCTTACACATCATTAAAGTCTTGTTAATGAGACACTGAGTTCAACGGCGGTTTAAAATTAACTACACACCGTTTTTTTCTTCAGAATTAAAGTTAAACACATTCGAAAAAGGTTTGTTCAGCAACCCGCCCTCATTACATTTATATTTACCATTTAACAATGTAGTCGAAGGTGCGTTAGATACATTTACAACTAAAAGTTTAGTGCGTTTGCCTACTTTAAATGATTTTTCACCCTCGGGTTTTAAAAAGCTCCACCCTCAGGATCTACTGGCCCACAGAATGTCTCTAAGATAACCGGCACAAGGTTCATCCAAACACAAACATTCTGGATCAGGAGGCAATTTTTTAAATGGGTTTTTCTAGTTTACTTAGCTCAAAAAGGGATTGAAACCTTGAAACACCTGGTCATAAGTATGGTATGTGATTTTTGAGCATTGCATCCCACATTTAGTACCAATTTACTCTTATTATTCCCTCCACTCTTCTGGAAAGATGTTCCACTAGATTTTAAAGTGTGCTTATGGATATTTGCGTTTATCAACCAGAAGGGTGTTACGAAAGGCAAGTACTGATGTAGGTGAGGAGACCTGGGGTGAAGTCAATGTTCCAATTCATCCCAAAGGTGTTCAGTAGGGATGAGATCAAAGCTCTATAGCAGGCCACTCAAGATCTTCCTCTCCAAAGCATGTAAACCATATCTTCAAGGAGCTCACTTTGTGCACAGGGGCATTGCCATGCTGGAACAGGTTTTGGGTTTCCAAGTTCAAGTGAATGCAAACATCATATTATAGCGCCATCTAAAAGACGTCCTGTACAAGTGAGTGCCTCCAAATTTGTGGTAACAGTTTGGAAAAGAACCACATAGAGCAGAAAAGGCAGGTGACCCAATACTTTTGCTTTGTTTTGTTTTTTCAGAAAGAAACAACCCAGCATGAATGAATTTGTTCAAGGAGAAATCCCTCATGCACTCCTCAACAATCAGCTACTTAAAATGTCTCAATTAAAGAGTTAAAACTCTCTTAAACTCTTCTTATAAATATGTGGCTTTTGCATTTTTAAGGACACTTTTATACATAAATACCCAGAATTAGCGATTATAGATATAGATAGGGGATTACATAGTAATTATGCGGTAATGTGCAAAGATCCACTGTATTAAAGGTGGTGTCACCAAGATCCGTATCCCTAATGAGTCTAGATTCTCTTAAGGTTCCTTCCTCATACCATCTCAGGGAGTTTTTCCTTGTAACAGTCGCCACTGGCTCAATCATTAGTGATAAACTTACAATTACAAACTTATAGTCACTAAACTTATACACCCTTTTATACAACTTTATAACCACTTTATCTCTGTAAAGCTGCTCTGCTCTAAAAGTCCATTGTTAAAAGCGCTCTACAAATAAAACTTCATTGAATTGAGATAACCAGGATCAACAACAGGCTGATGTCAGCATAAAAGTGTTCAATTCAATTCAATTTTATTTCTATAGCGCTTTTCACAAAGGACACCCTGAATTCAAGGGTGGATCAGATGTTCCTGTCCTGTAACACATGGAAACCAAATTAGAATTGGACCTGGAGCTGGCATTTTATACACAACGATGTTGAACACTTTATATACAATATTGTATATGAAATTCCAGCTCCAAATCCAATTTTAATATAGATTTCCAAACATTTTCCAGACTATACTGTACAGCCTGAAGATGGGATTTCCAACCCTTGAAGCTACAAGAAAGTTCAACCACCTCTGTAACAAGGCACAAGGATTTAACAGCAACAGCTTCATTATTAGTAGAGACGCGTCACAGATGTTCGCAGTGCACACAATCAGTGCACACACCATACACCATACATACATACAAACACCATACATACATACATACATACATACATACATACATACATACATACACCATACATACATACATACATACATACATACATACACCATACATACATACATACATACATACACCATACATACATACATACAAACATACAAACATACATACATATATACATACATGCACACATGCATAAATGCATAAATGCATACACGCATACAGTACATGCATGCATACATGCATGCAAAACACACATACAGCGTTTAAATAAAATACAAGTATAAATAAATCATATATACATATGTAATAAAATAAATAATATATTAATAAATAAGTCACAATTAAACAGCAGGGGTGTGTGTGTGTGTGTGTGTGCGTGTGTGCGCGCGCGGGGGGCTTACCAGAAGAAACACAGAACAGCAGCGTCAATAACACGAGCGGTCCCCTCATAGCAGAGAGCGCGAGGCGCCGCTGTGCGCGCGGACCGTGACTGTCTGAGGGACTGAGTGAGTGAGTGAGGGAGTGAAGCGCAGTGTGCGCGCGCGGGGCAGGAAGAGGAGGGCACGCGGGCGGGGGGGGGGTCTGGGGGCGTTCCGTCCCTAACCGCGCCCTGCTGCCTGCTGTCTGCACGTGCGCACTGCGCGAGAGAGGGGCAAAAAAGCGAGAGCTTTCAGGCGCTACATAGGGCTCTGTATATCCAATAGGGACACGGCCTGTGTGTAACCCGGGGTCGGGGAGAGAGAGAGAGAGAGAGAGAGAGAGACACACAGATGTGGACACGGTTATAAACCAGATGTTTCAAAGGGAGCCCCTTTATAAGACACCCACCGTCTTTGCTAACTTTCTCTCTTTCCCTCTCTCTCTCTCTCTTTCTCTCTGATTTTCACTCTCTTCTTACTCTTTTTTTTCACTTTTTGACTGTCTGCATCTCTCTCACTCTCCTTTCACCCTCTCCAAATATTACTCTTTCATACTTTCTTTCTTTCTTTCTTTCTTTCTTTCTTTCTTTTTGATTGACTGTATGCATCTCTCCCTCACTCTCCCTTTCTTTCTTTCTTTCTTTCTTTCTTTCTTTCTTTCTTTCTTTCTTTCTTGTTTTTCTTTCGACTGTTTGTCTCTCTTTATCTCTTTCTCTCTCAGATTCTCACTCTCTGTCTAATCTCTCTCTCTCTCTCTCTCTCTCTCTCTCTCTCTTTCTCTCTCACTGTCCTCTCTCTCTTTTGCTCTCTCTTTCATGCTGATTTAATCTCTTTCTCTCTCTCTCTCTCTCTCTCTCTCTCTCTCTCTCTCTCTCTTTCCCTTTCTGACACACACACACACACACACACACACACACACACACACACCCCTTTCTCCCCCCACCTCAGTCCTCTGCTGTATTTTCTCACAGGCCACTCACTGCTGCTTCACTGCGCCTCTCTGATTTATTTCACTTCGCATCTGTTGCCGAATAGGAAACACGAGTAAACATTTAGGACCATGATGAAACGGATAAACGAATAAAACAGCTCGTATTAAGGTGGGAATCCTGAACGAAAGTCCACCAGCTGTTCTGTGCTCTTTAATAAAATAACTGCTTTTAAAAAAAAATAAAAATAAAAAAGATCCTATCCCAAATCTCCAGCTGCTTTACATGCAGGATGACCCACTGTGCCCAGGACAAGCAACAGTGCCAGAAAAAGAAGAAAAAACACGCTTGTTTTTTTTGTGTAGTTTGTGTTCTTCAAACTCTTGATTTATTAGTCTTCCAGTTTGAAAGCATGATCCCAATAAGAAAAGTGGTGAAACTTTAAACAGACTATGTGATTATAAGTTCTCCATGTCACATTATTAGATTCATTATAAGAGCCTCTACTGACTAATTTAATGGTGCATTTTAGTCAAAATCTTCACAAAATTAGTATCTAATCTAAAACCCAAGAGGTAATGAATTCATTTACATTTGTGGCATCAGGCAGACACGCTTATCCAGAACAAATTATCTTTTTTAAACAACCCAGAACTTGAGGGTTAAGGGCCTTGTTCAAGGGCCAAAAAGTGGCAACTGGTTGGTGCTGGGATTTAAACACACAACCTTTCAATCATATTTCAACATCTTAACCATTCAGCTACCCCTTGACTGAATGGTTGATGATGTGTGATGATGGCTAAATTGTGACGTCTAGACGACTGGGTCAGAACGTCTCCAAAACTGTAGCTCTTGTTGGGATGTTCACAGTCTGCAGTGGTCAGTGTCTATCAAAAGTGCTCCAAGGAAGGAACAGTGGTGAACTGGTGAGAGGGTCGTGGGCAGCCGAGGATCATTGATGCTTGTGGGGAGCGAAGGCTGGTTTTAGATTAGATCCATGTTACCGAGTTTAAGTGTACATTTACGTCAACTGGAGCAGCAAGTTTTATCAATAATCTTCCGGAGTTATCGACATTAATGAGATCTCCGTCTGACACCACAGAGCTCGACCGGAGGGGGGATCTACTGAGTTATAGAAAAGCTCTTAGTGTTGTTTGATTAGCATATTTCTCCACCCTCATAGAAAATAACAAGCATAATCCCAGATTTTTATTAAGTACTGGTTCAAAATGAACAGGAAATAGAAGCACTGCACTATAAGTACACATTTACTAAACAATAGGTTTTAATGATTTCAACTTTTTTTCATAATAAAGTTGAAAATATCAGGCAAAAAATCCAGATGATTAATATAAATCCAAACTATTAACCCTGTAAATAGCACTGTAATTATGACAGGTGATCAATTACACAGTTTTACACCCATTCAAGAGAATGACTTCATTTATTTCCTCATCAAAATCATCAACTTGTATTCTTGGTTCCTTGCCTACAAGTTTCTTTAAAAAGACAATTCCAGAAGTACTAGAACCTTTTCTAAAATGATAAATTCTTCCGTTAGCACCGGTTATGTACCTAAATCTTTCAAACTGGCAGTTATAAACCCCCTAATTAAGAAACCCTTGACCCTGTCAGCTGTCCAACTATAGGCCAATTTCAAACCTCCCCTTTATCTCCAAGATTCTAGAAAAGGTTGTAGCTCAGCAGTTCTGCTCACACCTACTTAGGAATAACATTTTGAAATGTATCAGTCAGGATTTAAGCCTCATTATAGCACAGAGACGGCGCTGGTTAAAGTGGTAAATGACCTGCTATTGGCTGCTGATCAGGGTTTTGTCTCTTTCTTGTTTTGCTCGACCTTATTGCAGCTTTTGACACCATTGATCATAATATCTTAATTGCAAGATTAAAAAATGTTGGAATAAAGAGCCTGGTTTGGGTCTTATTTGACTGATCGCTATTAGAATGTTGATGTAAATGGTGAGTTTTTCACACTCTCTGAGGTAAAGTTTGGTGTTCCACAAGGATCTGCCTTAGGCCCACTGCTTTTCTCTTTATATCTGCTGCCTCTGAGTGAAATTATACATAAACATGATATTAGCTTCCATTGCTATGCTGACAGTGTTGAGGAGTGTGTAAAGGACATTAGACAGTTGATGCTTGATAACTTCCTTCTGCTCAACTCAGATAAGATAGAACTTCCTTATGCCATCTCAGCGAGTCTTTCCTTGCCACAGTTGCCGATGGCTTGCTTATTAGGGACAAATTTGCGGAACAATCTTATTCATTCTTTATTAACACGTTATCTGTGTGAAGCTGCTTTGAGACAATGTCCATTGTTAAAAGTGCTATACAAATAAAAATGAATTCAATTCAATTCAATTTAATTCAATTACATTACATTAAATTAAATTCAATTAAATTCAAATAAATTAAATTCAATTAAATTAAATCTAATTGGATTGAACTGGATTAGGAAATGGAGACAAAATGTGGAACCAATCTTGTCAGGTGTCCACAAAGTTTTTTGTCCATTTTGTGTAGCTAGCTAGCTAGGTAGATAGACTGATGGATAAATAGGTGTTAGGATAAGAGTATATACCTCTTGCATATTCTATTCCACAGGATGTAGTAGAATGTAAACTCACAAATTTTAGTGTCGAGTTTACCAACCTTTAACAAACTTTTTTTTTTTTTACAGAATATGAAAAAAAAGTTGATGTGTTTAACCAAACACAGCTGTAGACTGTTTTGTTCTCTTCTGTTCTGTTATGTTCTTTTCTAAACTTTACCTCAATGCCTGGGTCCGAACTCGCAGCACATTTGTACACACGTGTCATAAACCAGTTCAGATACGTCAAGCGGCATCGCACCAATTATAGGCACAAAATAAGTCTGACAGGAAAAAGGCGACTGTAAGAGAACACACACGACGCATGAGGAAATTCAGTCAATGTGATTACTATAAGAAATAAAATGGATTCAGAAGTGATAGATTTTCTGTTCTTTTCCAGAAGCCATGATTGAAGCAGCAGTCATGTGATTTCTTCTCATTTTGCAACTTGTATCTTTACCCAGTTGAAAACGTGCTAAGTTGTTAGCTGCTAGCATTAAACAGACAATGTTTTTGTGTTTCTTAGTCTTCTTGTATATAGCAAGAGTCAACTTTTTGAAGCTTGTTCTCATTCTGGTGTTACATTATTTTGACAAAAGTATTGGAACTTGGCTTTTCCAGCCATATGTGCTTCTCCCTCAATTCTTACCACTGAGTTGAAGACACACAATTGTAAAGGATGTATTTTAAGCAGTAGCATGAAATTGTCCCTTCATTTGAACTAGGAGACCAAAACCTGTTCCAGAATGACAATGCTCCTGTACACAAAGCCAGCTCCAAAATTATATGCTGTACATGGGATGGATTCTTATTTTAATTAGTGTTCTGTCTTTTGTGCTACATTACATTTGGCCTTTATTTGTTTTCCAGAAAGAACATTCTACAGTCTTCTCTTTACTTTCCACTGTTCTTTGCATTTCAAAGCTGTTCACAAATGTGGTGTGCTGTTGTTCATGCCCATAACTCATATGTACTGTACATTAACTCATGAAGCATGTGGAGGCGGTAACATAAAGCGTGTTTTAGCTTAGGGGTTTCCTCTCAAAGACCAAATCTGTTTTTTATCACTGACGCCCTACACCACAGCAAGAACAGTCTCTGTTCTAGCTATTCGAACACATCTAGTGATCTATTAAAGCACTTTTGAATGCACAGCCAATATTATCTAGTCACTATGTTACAACGCTTACCAAAATGATCTTACTGATTAACTACAAAAAGGAAATACTTTTCCAAATTGCTGGAATCTATGTCCTTATCCTATTACACCATACACTGACATCACAATCGCATGGGACACCTGAATTTTCCAGCTAAATGTGGTTCTTCCCCAAACTGTTACCACAAAGTTACCACAGTTAGCTAAAAATTTTCCCCATACTTGAACTAGGAAACCCAAAGATGTCCCATCATGACAATGCACAAAGCCATCTCCATGAATATATGCTTTGGAGTGGAAGATCGCTTCCTATGAAGCTTATCCGATTACTGATTAAGTACAATTAGGAAATATTTGAATAGACAGGATCCATAATCTTATTTAACTACACCACACACTAAAATCCAGAGGTCTGAACCCTAAACAAATTTAAGATATTAACCCCAGTGTGGGACATTTGCTGACCCTTGGGACATCTGCAGACCCCAGTCAGCTGTGTCATCATCTCTTTAACGCCCTCACAAGCCTTCGTTATTTATTCTATCATATGATGTTTTTGTATCTTTGGTTTACTTCCTAGGCATTGAATAATAAGGAACATGTGTAAGACCTGTGCCTGGGAAACATGTCAAAGGCATTAAAATCCAGGCCCAGAAAGTGTGGCATGACTCAGTCAGACGTGACGGGCTGAATGTGAGCTGAAGCCCTTGATGTCGTATCGGAACAGCGCAGTGTGTTTTGACAGCTGTGTGTTACAGGCTCTCTTACTTGTTGTGGTTAACGGTGTGGTCAGGACTCCTGGGAAGAGGGGGGTGTCGCCCACACCTGAAGTAGACACACACACAAAGAAAGAATGAGAGAAACAAAGAGAAAATCATGGTTTAAATGTCATGCTGAGGTGATAGAAGTCCAACATTTCCGTGTCCACCAAGTGCAAAAATCCACGTATTAATATTTCTGATCAAATGCTGACAAAGAGAAGTACAAAAAGCCTTTTTCTTTTTAAGTACAAAAAGAAAAGACAATCAAAAAATTAAAAAATAAACACAAGATAAATGAAGAAATGAGAGATTTGAGTTGTTGGTTGCAAAGTAATCACCATTTTCTGAGTAGCTAAGAAATCAAGCTAGTCATAACTCTGACAAAACAAATAAAAGTAACTGGTATGCTCGTTTTATACAAACTGGCTAAGTACATTTAAACCATCGCTAAAGATCTTTGTAGCGATAAACACTATTTGGACAAATGTTTGTGGACACCTGACTATTTTTAAACAGAACATTCCACATTTAATCCCCATTTGTCATTATAATAACCTCCACCCTTTTTGTTTCACAAAATTTTGGAGTGTGTTGTGGAGATTTGTGTTTATTCAGCCACAAGGGTGTTAGTAGTAAAGTCAAGTACTGAAGAGTGGTGAAGTGAGGAGGCCTGAGGTGCAGTCAGCGTTCACATTCATGTTCATTCGGGCTGAGGGTCAGAGATCTATAGCAGGCCACTCAAGATCCCCTCCAGACCATGTAAAGCAGATCTTCATGGAGCGGACTCCGTGCACAGGGGCATTGTCATGCTGGAGCAGGTTCACAGTTTAAGTCAAGGGAAAATGTTATGCTCCAGCATCCAAAGAACCACATGTGCCTGAAAAAGTCAGGTGTCCAAATTCTTTTGTCCATGCATCTATATTGTGTTGCTGTTTTTAAGAAAAAATGTAAAATAGCTTATGGCTGTTGTTATGGATTCTTTGTTTGCTTTCTGTTCTTTCTTTCTGTATTTCCTAGCCCAGGAGACATTTTCTTGTCATTTCAACCAAAGCACTGGCCAGAAATTTTGCAAATGAATCAATCCCAGTGGAACATATACTGAATTCACTAAAGGGTTTAGAAGGGGTTTAGAGCGTATTATTTAGGGTTTACGAATAAATAACAAATGAAAGCACAAATGACTACAGCAAGGGACATTCAATGCTGCTGTCCCCATTGCCTTCATTGCCTGACTTTGATTCAGAGTAACTAATCTATTATAATTGAATGTGAAAGATTTATATGTGGAGGGCAGGGGGTTAAAGTGAAAGTCAGTGGTGGAAATAAAAACGGTAAACAATTGTGCTTAGTGGTGTATTACAATATATATACAATAGATCACTGGACAGTTCAATCCACAGTGTGCTAATGTAACTTAGCTAGCTTTAAATCAGAATCAGAATCAGGTTTATTGGCCAAGTGTGTTGGCACACACAAGGAATTTGGTTCCAGCTGTTGGTGACTCTCAAAAGTACAGACATAAATAACACTATACATTTAGCTTGGACTAAACAAGACAAAACAGACAAGACAAGACAAAACAGACAATGTGAGACAATATAGACAGCACAAGTATTAAATAGATAAATAAATAGCAGACAACAGTGTGATAATGTTTTTTTAGGAACCAAGGAGTAAAACCCCCAGATATCTACAGAAGACTTCGAGCACAGTACGGTGATGAGACTCTCAGCCGCAGTAAGGCATTTGAATAGTGTAAATGTTTTAAAGGTGGCCGTACTTCCTTTAGTGACGATCCCAGTCGTAGTGGTTCCCAGCCCACAGCAGTCATTCCTGTGAGCATTTAGCGTGTGAAACTAGGATGGTTCAGGTGTACTGACAAATCTTTCTATGCCGAATCTTTTCAGGCGTTTGTTGAACTCTGGGATACGTGTATAAATGTAGCAGGGGAGAGTGTTGAAAAATAAATGCAGGTTCCAATCCTTGAAATTTGTTCTCTAAGGCTGGGGCTTAAATGGAACGTTCCTCGCAGAGAGACAGACAGACAGACAGACAGACAGACAGACAGACAGACAGACAGACAGATAGATAGACAGATAGACCTTACCACGTTGTTCTTCTGAGCGCTTTGGAGGAGTGGCTTCACTCGGAACGAGCGCCTGCACCCGAGCAAACATCAAAACCACACAGGCACCTGCGAGAGAGAAAACACAGGATATATGAACACGGACATATGCACTGAATCACCCGATAATGTAATAATACAATAAAAACCGATCTCTTAAACTGGTTTCTTCAAACGTTTAATACTTTCTGATCTCATATAAATTTTCAGGGGACCACCAGAGAACCCATAGTGTCTCTTATATTGGAAAAACTAAAGACAATCTATCTATGTACTATAATGTACACTGTTTTATTTGGTGTCCTGTGAATTTTGTCAGATCCTTTTCTGTTTTTTTTTTTTTAATGCTCTCAAAGCTCCTCCTGATTACTTTAGAAAGGACTTCAGGGATGCTTAGACACACACATTTTTCTCACTTATAATCATCACACAAAGGAAGGTAGGAGAAGAGAGATAACTAGTGATAGCAGGAGTACATCCTCTCTTTGTCCTGTTCCACTGGCTCATTTCCTGATATGCCTTTTTTAGAGTTTCTACAATATCTGGATATAAAGAAGAAAACAAAACATCATGTGTCTCCTGATTCTGTGCAAGTTGCATGAGTTAGAATCAGTTACTAGTAAATAAAAAATAATTGTCATTAGTTTTGAGTTGTTTTAGCTCCATTATTTTGGTACCGGAATATAGACCTGCATGTAAAGGAAACAGGCAAATAGACCAAAAAAAATTTCCAAAATGGGCCCCATGCCCAGGAATAATCGTTTTAAACTGTACCATACAATCACTGAGACAGCTTTTGTACCTATAGTATGTATCTTTCACCTTGTGAAAGTACATTTCATTGAATTATATGGCTCCAAGATAGATCCGGCCCTCTTAAGCTTGTAATCTGGTGGACTAAATAAACAAAGAATTCGTGTTTCAACAAAAAATAATATTAATTGACCAATAATAATTTTTTTTTTTGCAATTCAATGTTTTTCCACCAGGAGGAAATATGGAGAATCTAACCTAAGGGCCGTGGATTTAGCTACTGACAAAATGTGCTGATGGTGCCATTTACTCTTAACACACACACACACACACACACACACACACACACACACACACACACACACACACAAAGTTGATTTTATAACCACAACTTTTGCAACCAGTCTTCAATCCTTCTCAATGATCGTTCGTATAAACGCCTACGTTTTCATCGAGGTGATAAAAATGTGGTATTTCTCTTAATCTACTAAAGATTAGCTTGGTACCTTTATATCAAATATATCCAGATTTTTAGTATATATTAAATCCAAAGCGTTTTGATTGTATAAAGAATTTGTATCCTGTTATATAAAAATAACCGGAGGCAGGAAGCGGTGCATTGGTAGTACTTACCCCAAAAAGTGGGGCTCCATATTGGCCTTATTCGAGGTGAGGACACGTGAGGAGACATGGTCCTTTAGTCCACTGCGAGCTCTTTGCTTGTCTCAGTGAACACTGATCTCATGTATGAACCTTTATGCAGGAAGACTCGAATAAAATAACAGGATGTGCTCATTTCCTTAAAGGGGTGGTGGACTCACACACAATGGGACAGAAGCCACAGATAGGCGGGCTGCTGTTATGTAGACCACCTCTCTCGCTCACACTTGTTCTCTCTCTCTCTTTTTCTCTCTTTCACTTCTCATTCTGTTCCTCTGTCTGTCATGACTCAATACCACTCATACTCTATCATTGTTTGTCTCTCGGTTTTCTTGTTCTTTTCCCTCTCTTAGATCTCCTACAAAGCCAACACTCGGCTGCTCCAACTGAACCAGTCGTACTAACCTCAAACCCACACTGAAGTGGCTTATTTTGACTGGAATGTCACAGCATTAAGGTCAGCACCTGCTTCATAAAAACGCTCTGGCGAAGGTTCAGTAAAAGGACAAAGTAGTTTCTGAAGGTATGTGGAAAAGCACCACTGGGTTGCTTTCGAGGTCGCTGCGTTTTTTTTTTTTTTGAGAGTAACGAAAGCAACTTGACGTAAAATCTAATGTCCATCAAAGGGGAAAACGTTCCTGCGTGATCATTCTGATGATCTTTACAGCTTCATTTTACAGCTTTGTACTGTACAAAGCTGTTCCTCTTGTTTTCCTTCAATATTTTCTTGAGGAACCAAGGCATTGATGAAATTTCCAGTGTGGGGAAATGTCTTCTTTTAAATTTCCATGATACCCAGACATATTTTCGCAGCTTTTAAACCTGAGTGATTACAAATCCTGGGTCTTTTGTCCCACCAAAGAAAAGTGGAACAACAGAAAAGTATTCACCTTATTTTAGTGGAAGTGGGAGTTCTTAACTGTGGCCATCCGTAGCCAACAATCAAGAGAGCAACTTAGCTTTCTGTGTGAAAGGGATGTCTTTACTCTTTACCCTGCAAGCTCATATAAACTGGCATCAAAACGTTTCAAGACTGATGGTGCTATTCTGACCACATGCATTATCACGTCTGTGATTTCATCACGGACAGCAAAATAGAACATAGAGAAAACGTCAAATTTTGCATGAAACTGGGCAAATCTGTTTGACATGCTTTGAAAAGAAGACTTCCAGGATACAACATAGAAGTGGCAGGAATGCTGGGAGCCCTGAATTGCTGTGCAAGGGGGCTATTGTGAAGGTGATAGTGTGAAAACCTAGATAAATAAAGTATTTTCTTGGAAACAGAGCTCTTCTCGAAACTTTCTGATACCACCACAGATGTTACATATACTGTATGTTAAGCTCAGTGAAATTATTTCCTTCACATATCTCATCTTGTGAGGACATTAGGGTCAGAGCACAGGATAAGCCATAATACAGCATTGAGCAGAAAGGTAAGAGCTTTTCTCAAGGCCCCAACAGCTTGGTGGTGCTGTGATTTGAACTCCTGACCTTCTGATAAGTAACCAGAATCCTAACTGTTGAGCCACCACTGCCTACAAAAAGAGGAAGAATGTAGATAGGGCTTTGGTCCAAGTCTGTAGTGCAGTCTGATTGAAGGATGTAGTTGATAAATGCTTCACATGACTCAGAAGGAAAGTGTTAGCCTTCAACCCGCCTGATTAATAGCTTTCACAGGATAGCAGAGAGCTAAGGAACTAAAAAGTGGTAAATAAGAATACATGGGTTCAGAACTGTCTTTCAAGTGGGCTTCTAGCACGTTCTTGCTCCTACAGGTGGGTAAAAAGAGGGGGCCTTCAATTGGAGAAGGTCAGTGATTCTGAGAACTAATAGATGGGTGTGAAGGAGCTATTGTGAATCTGCGCCAAAAGATTTATCAATATGGACGTATGCTTATCAAGAAACAATGGTTTAGAATTTCCAAACAATACATTTGAATTCATAACTAGATTCAATGTACAAGGTTATTTTTAGTTTGTGCTTCTGAAAGACTGAGACCACACTGTTTTTGTTTTCATAAAATAAACTTGAACTGAAGGTTTAGATTTATGAAACAAAAGAAAAAAAGAATGTGAAACATCTTGAATATTCTTCAATACATCTTCCTGGTAGCAGTCATTTATTTTCTTTCAGACATACTTTGTTTTAAAATGCAACTTATCCCCAAAACACCATCATCATTCAAACAATTTGAAATCTTTTCAAAGCACAAGACCCGGTTTGTGTGTTACTATGTTGCAATTATGACATTTTCCCTGGTGTGCTCTACAGTGTGATCGAGTTTCCTCATCAACAGTCTGCCTTCACCACACTTTTATATTTTGTGAGGAAATTTTGGGAAGCTGAGAACCATTGAAAAACCGGTTCTTTCCAGACAATGTCATTGATATGCTGAGAATGATCTACTGGTGGATTGGTAAATACGTAAAACTGCCAGCGTCAGGTAATAAAATTTCATAATAATAAGTCGCAACATTGTTCAATCAACGTAACTGAGAGAAATGTTATGTAACAGAACATTACTTTATAGAAAACCTCGAACACAAGCTTCCATGTCTTTCACCGCTTTGTATTTTGTTCTGTTTTAGATAAATAATTGCAAACCTTTCTCTTTTTAGACTTTGAGACAACGACACTGCACTACCGCCACCATGCTCTACACCAGGATACATATTTAAAGGTTTTACCTCACAAGTATTTGCCAGAAACAATCTTTACAAAACTTTTGGTGACAAAAGTTCACTATGGAGAGTATTTCTGGAGCATATTTCCCAGCAAATGTACACTTTAAACCATTAAGGTGATAAGATGAGGCTTAGAGTTCACCCAATGGTCTTTTCTTTTATGTCTAAGGACTTTATACACATCAGTATACAAATTATATACCGTATTACTTCGGTAATTCGTTTTGTAACTCTTAAAGAGTGCTGAAACTGACGAGTACTGAACATTTTTTTTTTATACAGTACTGTACTGTATAAGGAATAAAGAGGAATACAATGAACAAATGTGTAAAGGTATTTTTCATCACTTTAAGGCTTATGATTTAGACTTTGGATGGCACTCTATGGCACTGTTTGTGAGCTAACATGAGGCTCTTCATGCACCTGTTTTACCACTAAACTAATGCGATCATGAGTTTCATCGTGAGAGTCGGTGTCAAAGTGTCGAGTGGCGAAACATTTTTTTAGTCGTACCGAATTTTGACGAGTCCCGCAGCCAACGAGCACAGAGGTATTACTTGCTGTACTAATGGTATACAATGTTTTCATCTGTTTCTGTC
This sequence comes from Silurus meridionalis, assembly GCF_014805685.1. Classification (NCBI taxonomy): domain Eukaryota; kingdom Metazoa; phylum Chordata; class Actinopteri; order Siluriformes; family Siluridae; genus Silurus; species Silurus meridionalis. Next base: position 3,970,274 of record NC_060897.1, read on the forward strand.
TTGACTGGAGGACAAAATAATAAGAAAGCTTTTTTACCAATTATGCAAATTTGTAGGGACTTTAATGCCAGATGTCCTGTAAAATCCCATCATCTCATCTCATAATGCACTTAAATAGCATTTTGTTGTAATAAGTAATAACTGAAATTGTATAGTAATGGTATTTCATCATCCATATTAATCAAAACAACCAAATTATTTGTTAATTATTCATTATTTTGTGATTTTACACATAATGATTTTACTCTGGTTATAGCAATAACAAGATTGGCATTAAGCAGTGTATTAATACAGAAATCTAACTCTCTCTCTCTCTCTCTCTCTCTCTCTCTCTCTCTCTCTCTCTTTATTGTAGAAAGTATGAGATTCGGTTTTGCTTGCAGCTTCAATATTTAAACAAGGCAATTCGACCCAGAGCCATAATGCGGATGTTGGGAATAGTAAAATCAACAGTTTTGATTATGGTGCAGCAAAAACAAAAACCCAATGATCTATGATACAGGCGTTCAAGGACAAATTGCCAAAGATGGGAAGAATGAAAAAAAAACTGCCATCAAAAATGGCAACAACAATCTCAGAACAGGGATGAAATCTTGTTTATAGAGGGCAAGATCCGTTTACAGTGAACAACAGAAAAACCACAGTGAAGTATAAAAGTAAGAACTAAGAAATGTCCTGAGAGGTTTGAGGCCAGAAAACACAAAGAAAAGATTTTCAAGAGTGCTGATTTGACATTTTCAACAAAAAAACTAGAATAGTCTTAGATTTTATAGAAAAAACAAAAAACTTTCTAAAGTAGCTGATCAGAACACCTAACTAATTTAATAGGGGGATATAAATAGATGATTACTGATGTATTGGGGGATGAGACCAGAAAGTGTCTTGTAGTCATTGGATGTTTTGGCAGTTGTTTGAAATTTTTATGTGAAATACAAATGTTATGTACGTTTAATCGAAGGAATTTGAACGGAGTTTCAAACCAGGCTCGTTTGAATTGAATCTTAGATGCAAAAACGTATTCTACTCCTGTAACTAGTAGAATAGGTCAGAAGGTCAGGGGTTCAAGCCCCAGTACTTCCAACCTACCACTGTTGGGCCCTGTTTAAAGGTAATGCGATTGTAATTGTGTCCAGTGTAATTGTGCTTTGTGTAAACATTTTTGTTGTATTCTGTTTTTGGTCTTGTTTAACCTCTTGTCTCACCATATTTCTAGTTACTTCTGTCTTTAGGCACATGCACGTTTTCTTGATTATGATAACTGACTATGGACATTGACACCATGGCTGTGTTTCTCTTAGAAATGATCAATGCATTCAATTCAACATAGTACATGGTCATATACACCATCACATCCTGCCTCAACTACATACAAACATCCTATTTCTTTGTTACAGACATTACCTGGTAGTGGTTTTACTTTTAAATAGGAAATTATAAAAGAATGTTCTTCTGCCAATTTGTGTTTTTGACCTTGTGAACCGGTATGAGGATATATTTCTTGATAGAGACTTTAGAAGGACTTAAGTAAGTCGCTCTGGATACAGGATGTTTGCCCAATGCCATAAATGTAAACGTGTATTTCGCACTTAGACCTCGGTCTTTGGTCAGAACAGGAAAATGTTCCAAAATTCTTGCCTGCGGTAATCACGTATGATCTACAGATGTAGTGGATAGAGATTTGGTGGGAGGAAGCGCTTGAATACTTCTTAAGGGAATTCTTTAAAGCATTTTGGATACTGGTGCAGAAATGTAACTGGTATATCAGCAACAAGAACAACAACAAAAAAAATACATGGCTTGAAAAATTATTAAAGATTTCCCGAATTCAGATTTAGGATGGTATCTCAAGCATTGTTCTGTGATTGTAATGGCTTGAAATACTTTTCGCACACACTTAGGTGGAATGTTATGTAATAATCCTGAGAGAGAGAAAAAGAGAGAGGCTACTCCAACCTGATGGGACCACGCTGGGGGTTCTGGAAAAAGAACGCCACATTTGTTTCAAAAAGAAAAAAGACAAAGAGAAGAGCCTCCCCCCTTTGAGGAACATCTCGTTTTGTTATTGACGCATGTTTAGTGCGAGGCCCCCCATTGACGCATGTACAGCACAAGTCTGGCACCCACACACAGCATGGTGCCGATGGTGCAAGAAGAAGCAAAAAGTTGTTTCCCTCGGGGGCAAGGTCTCAAATAAAAGCCACACACACACTGACATATACGTCATAGAGCAATTCCCTTTGCTCTCCCTCTACTGGGCTCGGGCCCTGTGTATTGATGTCGGCCAAATGATTTCCACATTTCATCCGGGATGCTTTTTTTTTCTTTTTGTTCGAGCACTGCTTTGTTTCTAGATGCGATGGAAGATTGAGTTACAGAGACCAAAGCATGAGGTTTAATGCGATTTGAAAACAAGATAATGTGTCAGGGTTTTGATTCTACTGCCAAGTACAGAGGGTACTGTATGGTAGATTGTAGAGACACTAATTATGGTTTTATTTCTGGCTTGAATGCACTCTCTTAATATGTAGTTGTGGTTTTTCTAAAGTCTAAAGATATCACATGAGCCTGAGCAGGGATATCTTAGCTTGGGCCCTAACAGATTATCCTCCATCCCAGCAGCCAAAGCCAACATACTTGGTTTACATTACGCAAAACACCAAACATCTGAAAGATAAGCTCTTTGTCTTATGCCTTATCTGCCTGATTACACTTGCTCTTGTTGTAACATCCAGGATAAACTTGACATAAATCACAGAGAAGCCTTTGAGATTCATTAGCTGTTTAAACCTCCGTCCATCATCAAGCTCTGAGTCTAATCCCCCCCCCACCAAGACCCGAAAACACCTGCATGCACAGAACTAGCCAAGATTTCCACAGAAACCTCCCAAGGTTTGATCCACAATTCCCAAAAATTGCATAATGTAAAGTCCACACAAAGGTCTACTCCTGTCCAAAATAAATATCTGCACAACAGATCTGCAAATAAATACTCGGAGGAGCCAATTTATTAAATCTTCTATTTATACAGCAAGGCAGTTGTGATTAAAATCATTTTCCCATCGCTCAAACCCACACACTCCTTCTGAAAGCTACAGAAAATGGAAACATGATGTTGTTTATGCAGCGCGTATGGCCGTTCGGAATGATGGGAAACCATTGGGAACGGTTCCAGGAGAGGTTTGAAGGCATACTGGAAATATAAAAACTATTTTTCTACACACTCTGTATTGCTTTTACATCTATATGTACTCAGTTGCTTAGTGGTTTATAGTAAAAGTTCTTGCCTCAGGAACCAACATTGGCATTTCTAGGATTCTGATGGTCTTAGGATTGTCCTCCTGATCAGTAGCCACATGCAGCACAGTGGGTGGAAGGATTGAAACATAGATTGTAGACTTATTCATGATTTGATTGACTTGATTCTACTGCATTCTGCACTTGTTGGGAGCAAGTGACAAAAAAGAACAACGTGACTTGATTTGACTTGATTCAAGCAGCTTCAATTTGAAATTTGACTTAGATGTGAAGGTAAAATAATCTGTTTGAATAAAGCATTCTGGTGTATTCTACCTTCTGTGCATTTCTTTAGTCAGGTGAGAACACATTAACCATACTCAGGTGCGGACCAAAACAACTAAGTGCAGTTCTAAAGCAATTACAAAAGGGATTCGTCTCTGAATCGACTTGGCTGCTGCAAGTAAACCAAACGTGCCATGTGTTTTAGGTTGGAACTATTTTTTTAACCCCAGCTGCTAACCAGAGACATGAGGCACAATCTGAAACAAAGCACAAAGGAACCAATAAGCATTAAAGGTTTATTTCATTTATTTTTCCCGGATCTTTTTTTTTAAAATCCCTTTACACCCTTTTTTGTCCCCTTCTTGGTCTGTGCAATTATATATAATTTAAAGCCAAACAAATACCATACAAAAAACCAACAGTATTGATTTAGGTTTGATTCAGATTTGGCAAACAGACTAATAGTAGTACTTTGGTGGTAGCTAAGCAGTTAAGATGTTGGGTTTCCGATCGGAAGGTTTGATTTCAACTGAATTATTATTGCTGAGTCCTTGAGCAAGACCCCTAAACACAACTACTCAGTTGTATAAAGTAGATAGGGGCAAGTTAATCTGGATAGGGGGTCTGCCAAAATGCCATAAAGGTAAATATGAATGTATTGCTTATAAAATAATTCTTAGACATGACCTAGGTTTGAGACCTGCTCGCCTGGTGTTCGCCAGTATGCTGTTTAGATGAAGAAAGCTAAAGTTGCTTCTGTATCAAAGCGTTGAAGTGTTCTTGAGAAGAACCCACACAGCAAATGCTTTGTATTTCACATTGGACATATCGAGGAGATCTCAAGAAAAAATCAAGACTTTTCACATTTGGAGCATAGCCTATTCTTCATCAAAATAACATTTATTAAAAATCACCTTGTTGATGGTTTATGAAAGATCTGTAAAATTCCATTCAGGCAAAACCAGCAGAGAACAAATTATGGTATACAGAGGGTCACTCATGGAACATTCATGATTTAGCATTCTCTACTAAACTAATTATAATAAAGTAACATCACTAGTATATTACTGTGGGTAAAACCTAATGGTTTATTAACCTGTAACATCACTAGTATATTACTGTGGGTAAAACCTAATGGTTTATTAACCCTTTGTGGGTGTGCTGTTTGCGAAATTGATCGACACCACGATCACTAAATAATAAAAAAAGGCCATGTGTTTTTACAGCAAGACAATGATGAATTGCATACTGCATCTATTACAACATCATAGCGTCATAATAGAAGAGTCTAGGTGCTGTACACCAATTGAAAACATTTGGTGCATTATGAAATGAAAAAATATGATGAAAAAGACCAAGGACTGTTGAGCAGCTGGAATGATTAATGACACAACATGGTCACTAAATAATCTGCTCTTATACTATAGCAATTTGCCTCAAATATGAGTGGGATGCTGACAATCAACCCTGGTGGAAGAATGAAATCACTTTTTCAGAAGGAGAGCCAGATGCTGAGTATGTCTCAAGGACGAGCTGGTATGAGAAATACACCTGGCTCATGGGAAGCAGCCTTAAAAATACTTGGGTCAGGCGACTGAAACAAAATAATTGACCTAATGCCCAATGAATCTCTCCTGTAACTGTAGCACAACCATGAAAGATATTCCACATTTCATCTTCATTTGATGTTATAATAATCTCCACTCTTCTGTTGGATGTTCCACTAGATTTTGGAGTGTACTTGTGGAGATTTGTGCTGCTTCAGCTACAAGGGTGTTAGCAAAGTCAGGTACTGATGTAGGTGAGGTGAGGAGGCCTGGGGTGCCGTCAGCATTCCAATGCATCTCAAAAGTATTCAATAGGGTTATCTTATCTAGAGCTGGCATTGCCACGCTGGAATAGTTTTGGGACCTTTGGGACATTCATGATTAAACAAAAAGAAGACATGGACATTGTCCATAGTAACCATCATGGGAAGACAAATGTGAGACAAGCTGTAATTTGCAAACTTAAATAAGGTACAGGTGTGAATGATCAGTGACAAGTGCAGGGATGATGGATAATGTAAATATTGGCCATAATCCTGATGCCATGTTATATTTTACAGATGTGTTACATTTCACACTTTTTTCCCCATTGCTGAGTTTTACATGGATTTTATTTTTCCCATGAAGTAAATGTGTTTTTCTTACACATTATTCAATATCATTTATTGATTGATAAATTGAATCAAATTGACATCATTTTCAATTTCCATGCATAACATGATCATGAGCATCAAGTGATCCTATTGTACACCGCTTACAGTGTCACATAACATGTTCTAAGGAAAGGATTCTACGTAGGACCTTAGTGGTTTTGCACAATGGGACAACTGAAGAGCCATTTTAGATAACAAATAATTGTTAATGGCTGTATTTTGCAACTTCATTTCCATAAGAGATGGGTGAGGTTTATAATGTGAATAAAAACAGAATGCAATAATTAGCAAATTACATAAACCTATATTTTATTTTCAATAAACAAAAATTGTAAAAAATAATGGTTGCAACACATCTCAAAAACATTTGGGATGGGGCAACACACAGCGGAAAATACTAATAAAATGTTGATCAAAGTAATAAAACTAATTAGATTAATTGGAAACCAGTAAGTAATGATTGGGTATGAAAATGGTATTTTAGAGAGGCAGAATATCTCAGGAGTAAATATGGGCAGAGGTTCAACTGTCTGCAAAAAACTGTGTACAAATTGTGGAACCATTTCAGAATAATGTTCCTCAGCTAGAGGTGCACTGGTAAAAATCAATACTGGATGCCTGTGATTTTCAGGCACTCGGGCGGCACTGCATTAAATGCATGTTATCCACAAATGCAGTTCAAAGGTCTATCATGCAAAGAAGAAAGTTAACATGATCCATGATCCACCGTCTTCTCTGGTCCAAAGCTCTTTTAAAACGGACTGAGGCAAAGTGAAAAACTTTGATCAATGATCAGACAAATGAAAATGTGAAATTCTTTTTGGAAAGCATGGATGCAAAGTTCTCTGGACTAAAGAGGAGAGGGACCATCTGGCAGTGTTCAAAAGCATGCATTTTGGTGGTATGGGGGTAAATAAGTGCCTATGGAATAAGCAGGTTGCACATCTAGAAAGGCACCACCTATGCTGAAAGGTATATGCGGTTTTTACTTGACCATCCTGACAACACGTCCTTGCATATTTCAGCAAGATAATGCTAAATCACATACTGTATATATTACGATAGCATGTCTTTATTGTAGAAATGTCTGGGTGCTGAACTGGCCTGCCTGCAGTCCAGACCTTTCACCAACTGAAAACATTTGGTGCATCATGAAATAAAAAATATGACAGTCCAGGACTGTTAACAAGTTAAAATCATGTTGTTTAATTAGTAAATGATTGTATTGAGTTTTTATTTACATTTTACACAATGTCCCAATATTTTTGGAATTATGATTGCACATTCTGTCTTTCCAAATCGTTTGAGTCACCAGTTTTCCTCTGAATGATCGATGAAATGAAGTGATGAGAAGTGATTATGAACACAGAACTTTAGAGCATAGGGGAGACGGCGAGCTACAAAAGTGACATAATGCTGCCATCTGGTGGAGGAAACCTGCACACCACAACATGCAGAAGGAAAGTTTTTCAAACTTTTTATCCACAATCAATCCTATTTTTAGGCCTACTAACTCAACGAAGGTACGGTCCTAATGTTTACTTTTAAAACCCACTTTTAGATTCTTGACTGACAGGAGAGGAATGCAGGGTTTATTGCTGTTGTAGCTCATCCACCTCAAAACTGATCATGTTGTAATATAATATTTTGCTTACCATGATTTTTGAGTTGACATAGTAAGCAAGCTCAAACCTTCAGGAATAAGGTAGCCGTCTCATCACCAAGCCCACATAGTTGCACGTTTTTCGTTTTTTGCACCATTTTCTTGTAAACTATTCAAGACTATTCACACCTATACTGTGTGTAAAAAAAATCCAAAGAGATTTCTGAAAAGCCCAAACCAGCCACCTGGTACCAACAACTCTGGAAATGAGGCTGGAAAATTGTATCTTTATTCTGATGGGATCTTGTCTTGTATCTAATTTTTTTATTGTGCAAGTGTACAAGTGCATTCGTATAAGTGTTCCTAACAAAGTGGAAGTTAATTTTTTTTCGAATCAGTAAATAAACGTGTGAATGTTTGCATCTAACACAGGCCCCTATCTCAAGCAAGGGAGTAAAAAGTACATGCAAAAAAACATGCACAAGCGAAAAAAACAAGGGAAAAAGCTTGGAAGTGTCCTATTCTGTATTGCAGTCCACTAGCACTCGGGGCAGTAAATAGTGTGTTAACAGATTGGCATGCAAGGTACATTTAAACCTCTGTAATCAGAACCTATTGTGACGTCATAAGACGTTTGCTTTAGGTGCAGTAGGGAACTGATGCATCTCTTCTCATTAAAATTACACATTCTTTTATATAACCATATCTGTGTAAAGCTGCTTTAAAACAATGTCAATTACAAAAAGTGCATGCAATACAAATAGAATTAAATTGAATTGAATTAAAAATGTGAACGTACTTCACAGCACACCCTGTGATTGTTGTTCGGTTGTCTAAGTACCGAGTACAGTGAGTGTGGGAATGGAAACAGTAGCTGGTAAACCCAGGCAATCTTACGATCCAGATCTCAGCAGTGATGATGCATAAACATTCATATTTCACATATTTTTTATTCACATATTAAGATACTCCTTATACTAACAACAACAATAATAATAATAATACTAATAAACTACAGTGTGTTGAGTTTTATTAGGTTGTAATATTTTGTTGTATTGTGTAGTATTGATTGATGTATAGTATTTAAACAGATTATTTTGTATTTGAGTTTGTTTACTATTGGATGAGGTTGTGTAGTACTGAATAAGGTTTTATGGTATATTATATGTTTTGTATGTTGTATAGTATTTTATCGGATTTTGTAGTATTGAATAATGTTGTGTAGTATTTTATTAAGTTGTGCTGTTTATTTGGTTTTGTTGTATTTTACCAGGTTGTGTAGTATTTTATTAAGTTGTGCTGTATTTTATTGGGTTGTGTGGTATTGAATGAGGTTGTGCGGTTGTTTAATTGGTTTGTTTAGTATTTTATCGGGTTGTGTGGTATTGATTTAGGTTGTGTGGCCTTTAATCGGGTTGTGTAGTATTTTAACAGGTTGTGTAGTATTTTATGAGGATGTGTAGTATTAAGTTGTAAATTCTAGAAGTTTTTATTGTAATTTTAACTATATATAGCTGACGCAGTACACCATGAAATGAGACAACGTTTCTAGTGAAGTAATTTTCCTCGCCACAAAGTGCATCGTGTGCAAACAGAAAATACAAGACAGTGCAGGACAGACACACAAAACACAAAACAGCGTCAACCAGTAAACCAACTGTACAATAAGTTATACATCACAATGCGCAAAAAGAGAACTATAAGCAAGAGTGTACTTGTAAACTTAAAAAACATTTAAAAAAATGATATTTCATACGGTTGTGTTGTATTTTATCAGATTGTGTAGTATTAAATGAGGTTGAGGTTAAAATTGATAATAATCGATAATGAAATTAATTCTGACAAAGAATTCCGTTATCGATTAGTTGGGCTGCTGAAAATGTTGGACAATACAGGGTTAACTGGCAGCTCTGCTTGTTTGAAACTTCTTAATTAAGCATGTTAGCTTTGTTTCTCGGTTCCATTCTCTTTTTATAGCATTTGTCCGCTACAAAAGTAACTTATCTGTTTTCAAATGTGATTTACTGCGCTTAAATGCTTGTTTTTATGTTTGTATATTTAATTAATGCATATATCATTTCATTATTATACAAGATTAAATTAATTATATATTATAGATGCTTATATCTTCACAACTGAACAAAATGTCTGCATGACAAAAAATGTCAAAATGATTTTATAGTTATAGTTATAGTTATATATAGATTTTTTACACAAATTGTTTCACCTTGCATACTCAAATGCTGTTTTTTTTCCTGTTTTTATTTTTATTTTTTTTTACAAAAATAAACAACTCAGCACTGGCAATTTGTTCAAAGGAGAAATCCCTCATGCACTTTTGAACAAGCGGCTACTATAAGCTTTAAAAAGTCTAAATTAGAGATATTTAAACTCAATATGTGGCTTTTGCATTTTTCAGAAACACTTTTATACACAATACACAGTAGGGTTTTATAGAGTTATAATAGGCAAAACATCAAATGTAAAAAATATATAGATTTTTGTTCTCTTTCTTTCTTTTTCTTAAAAAAAAAAAAATCAGTTTAATTTCCGATTTTTTCAATTATTAAAATATTTGTTTGTTGCAGCCCTAGTTGTGTGGTATTTTATCGGTTTGTGTAGTATTTTAGCCAGTTGTGTAGTATTTTATCCGGTTGTGTAGTATTGAATCAGGTTGTGTAGTATTTTACCAGTTTAGGTAGTGTTTTGTTAGGTTATGTTGTATTTTATGAGGCTATCTTTTAATTTATTAGTTTGTGTTGGGTTTTATTAGGTTGTGTAGTATAGAATGGGGCTGTGTAGTATTTTATTAGGTTTTGTTGTTTTCTATCATGTTATGTAGTATTTGTTCTGGTTGTGTTGCATTTTATCAGGTTGTGAAATACTAAATGAGACTGCTGTGTAGTGTTTTACCAACTTTCTGTTACTATATATATAGCATCATACTGTGTAGTATATAAGAACGTGGTGGGGTGTTTAATCAAAATGTATCATGTATAAAATAGTTGTGAAGCATTTCATTATAATTATTTAGAATTATAATTGAATTATGCTGTGTAGTATTTAACCATGTGTAGTATTTAATCACATTGTGTAATATTTAATCATGTTAAGTAGTATTTAATCATGTGTAGTATTTTAATGTTTTGTAGTTTTCATTTATGTAGTATTAAACCATGTTGTGCCGTATTTATGTTGTTTATCGATCAATTGCCTGATTAATTTATTATCATTATATTCGTTTGTTGCAGCCCTAGTTGTTTAGTATTTTATCCAGTTGTTTAGTATTGAATCAGGTTGTGTTGTATTTGATCAGGTTGTTTTCTATTTTATTAGGTTTTGTATTATTAAATCAGGTTGTGTATTATTGAATCAAGTTGGGTAGTGTTTTTTTAGGTTATGTTGTATTTTATGATGCTATGTTTTATTTTATTAGTTTGTGCTGGGTTTTATTAGGTTGTGTAGTATAGAATGGGGCTGTGTAGTATTTTATCAGGTTTTGTTGTTTTCTATCAGGTTATGTATTTGCATGTTGTGTAGCTTTTAATCATGCTGTGCCGTATTTAATCGTGCTCTGTACTATTTAATTATCTGCCATTTACTCATGTAGTATTTGATCCTGTTATGCATTGTTTAATCATGTTGCATAGTATTTGGCTGTGTAGTATTTAATCACATTGTGTAATATTTTATCATGTTAAGTAGTATTTAATCATGTGTAGTACTTTAATGTTTTGTAGTTTTCATTCATGTGTAGTATTTAATCATGTTGTGCCTTATTTATACCAGCTGGGCAGTATTGATTCATGTTGTGCAGTATTATGCTTGAGCTATGCAGTAATTAATCATGTTGTGCAGTATTTAATCATGATGTGTAGTATTTAATTATGTTGTGTAGTATTTAATCCAGCTGTTTGGTATTTAATCAGACTGTGTACTTTTTATCATGTTGTGCAGTATTTATAACAGCTGTGCAGTATTTAACCATGTTTTGTACTATTTAATCATCTGCCATTTAATCATGTAGTATTTAATGATGTTAGGCATTGTTTAATCGTGTTGTGTAGTATTTAATCATGTTGAGTAGTATTTAATTGTGTGTAGTGTTTATTCACGTGTAGTATTTAATCATACTGTGTAATATTTGATCATGTTGAGTAGTAATAATCATGTGCAGTATGTAATCACTGGGTAGCGTTTATTAATGTGTAGTGTTTATTTATGTATAGTATTTAATCATGTTTTTTGTAATTTTTATTCAAGTGTAATATTTAATCATATGTAGTATTCTATCATGCTGTGAACTATTTAATACTTTTAAGTAGTATTTAATTATGTTGTGAAGTTTTTATTCATGTGTAGTATTTAGTATTTCATCATGGTGTGTAATATTTAATCATGCTGAGTATTATCTATACTTTTTTTAGTTTTTATTAATGTGTAGTATTCAATAATGTGTAATATTTCATCAGTATTTAATCATGTGTAGTATTTAAAGTTTAGTAGTTTTCATTTGTGTATAATTTAATCATGCTGTGTAGTATTTAACTATGTGTAGTATTTAATCATGTTGTGTAATATTCAATAATGTGTAGTATTTAATGATGTTGAAGTGTATTTCATCATGTGTAGTGTTCAATCATGTTTTGTAATTTTTATTCATGTGTAGTATTTAATCGTGTAGTATTTTATTATGCTGTGTAATATTTAATCATGTTGAGTATTATTTAATCATGTGTAGTATTTAATCATGATTTGTAGTTTTTATTTATGTGAATTATTTATTCATGTGTAGTATTTCATCATGCTGTGTAATATTTAATCACGTTGGGTATTATTTATTCATGTTATGTATTATTTTATCATGTGTAGTGTTTGATCATGTTTTGTAGTTTTTATTCATGTGTAGAATTTATGTGTAGTATTTATTCATGCTGTGTAAAATTTTATCATGTGTAGTATTTAATCATGGTTTAAAGTTTTTGTTTATGAGTAGTATTAATTATTGTGCAGTTTATTTATCATGTTGTGTAATATTTAATCATGTTGGGTATTATTTAATCATGTGTAGTATTTAATCATGTTGAGTATTATTCAATCATGTGTAGTATTTGATCGTTTTGTAGTTTTTATTCACATGTAGTATTTAATCAGGTTGAGTATTATTCAATCATGTGTAGTATTTAATCATGATGAGTATTATCTAATCATGTGTGGTATTTATTCATGTGTGGTATTTAATCATGTTGAGTGTTTTTTAGTCATGTGTAGTATTTAATCATGTGTTGTAGTATTTATTCATTAGTATTTATTCATGTGTAGTATTTCATCATGCTGTGTAATATTTAATCATGTTGAGTATTATTTAATCATGTGTAGTATTTAATCTTGTTGAGTATTATTTAATCATGTGTAGTGTTTATTCATGTTGAGTATTATTTAATCATGTGTAGTGTTTATTTGTGGTGAGTATTATTTAATCATGAATACTATTTAATCATGTTGAGTATAATTTATTCATTTGTAGTATTTCACCGTGTTGGGTATTATTTAATCATGTGTAGTGTTTGTTCGTGTTGAGTATTATTTAATCGTGAATAGTATTTATTCGTGTTGAGTATTATTTATTCATTAATAGTATTTAGTCGTGTTAAGTATTATTCAATCAGGCTGTGTTTAAGTAGTATTTAATCGTTAATAGTATTTAATCATAAATAGTATTTAATCATAAATTGTATTTAATCGTGTTGAGTATTATTTAATCGGGCTGTGTAGTATTTAATTGTGTTGAGTATTATTTAATCATGAATAGTATTTAATCATGTTGAGTATTATTTAATCATGTGTAGTATTTAATCTTGTTGAGTGTTATTTAATCATGTGTAGTATTTATTCATGAATAGTATTTAATCAGGCTGTGTAGTATTTAATCGTGTTGAGTATTATTTAATCATGTGTAGTATTTATTAATGAATAGTATTTAATCAGGCTGTGTAGTATTTAATCATGTGTAGTATTTATTCATGAATAGTATTTAATCAGGTTGTGTAGTATTTAATCATGTTGAGTATTATTTAATCATGTAGTATTTATTCATTAATAGTATTTAATCAGGCTGTGTAGTATTTAATCGTGTTGAGTATTATTTAATCATGTGTAGTATTTAATCGTGTTGAGTATTATTTAATCATGTGTAGTATTTATTTATGAATAGTATTTAATCAGGCTGTGTAGTATTTAATCATGTTGAGTATTATTTAATCATGTGTAGTATTTATTCATGAATAGTATTTAATCAGGCTGTGTAGTATTTAATCGTGTTGAGTATTATTTAATGATGTGTAGTATTTAATCGTGTTGAGTATTATTTAATCATGTGTAGTATTTTTTCATGAATAGTATTTAATCAGACTGTGTAGTATTTAATCATGTTGAGTATTATTTAATCATGTGTAGTATTTATTCATGAATAGTATTTAATCAGGCTGTGTAGTATTTAATCATGTTGAGTATTATTTAATCATGTGTAGTATTTATTCATGAATAGTATTTAATCAGGCTGTGTAGTATTTAATCGTGTTGAGTATTATTTAATCATGTGTAGTATTTAATTGTGTTGAGTATTATTTAATCATGTGTAGTATTTATTAATGAATAGTATTTAATCAGGCTGTGTGGTATTTAATCATGTTGAGTATTATTCAATCATGTGTAGTATTTATTCATGAATAGTATTTAATCAGGCTGTGTAGTATTTAATTGTGTTGAGTATTATTTAATCATGTGTAGTATTTAATCTTGTTGAGTATTATTTAATCATGTGTAGTATTTATTCATGAATAGTATTTAATCAGACTGTGTAGTATTTAATCATGTTGAGTATTATTTAATCATGTGTAGTATTTATTCATGAATAGTATTTAATCAGGCTGTGTAGTATTTAATCGTGTTGAGTATTATTTAATCATGTAGTATTTAATCTTGTTGAGTATTATTTAATCATGTGTAGTATTTATTCATGAATAGTATTTAATCAGACTGTGTAGTATTTAATCATGTTGAGTATTATTTAATCATGTGTAGTATTTGTTCATGAATAGTATTTAATCAGGCTGTGTGGTATTAATCATGTTGAGTATTATTTAATCATGTTTAGTATTTATTCATGAATAGTATTTAATCAGGCTGTGTGGTATTAATCATGTTGAGTATTATTTAATCATGTGTAGTATTTATTCATGAATAGTATTTAATCAGGCTGTGTAGTATTTAATCGTGTTGAGTATTATTTAATCAGGCTGTGTAGTATTTAATCGTGTTGAGTATTATTTAATCAGGCTGTGTAGTATTCGGTACTGTAGGGGGTGTTTTTTATCCCTCCGCGCTCTACGACGCTGCTAATAAACACGTCACCCCGAGCTCGGTCCGAGTCAGGCGAAGTGCGCAGCTCCGAATTGTGTAACTCGGAGCCTCGGCAGCGCTCGCGGAGGCCCGATGAGTTGTCGCGCGCACTCGGCGGTACCGGAAGGCTTCCGTGCGCGAGTCGTCTGCGTTTTTACGGACCAGGGACGCGTTCGCTGCTGTTTTTTTTCCTCGTAGAGAGAGAGAGAGAGAGAGAGAGGGGAACGCGGAGTTGAGCGCGTGAGTCGCTGGAGTGAAGGTAGGTAACGGTGTGCGTGCGCGTGTGTGTATATGTGCGTGTATAAAACTGCGACTCTGCACACGCGTCGTTTGCGCCGCGTGCTTCCCACGATCTCTCGCAGTCTCGCGCTGCAGAGCCCCGACGTTCGCCGTGTGACGGAGTTGTCGCGCTGACGAAGTCGCATTTTTTTTTTCATCCGCACGCCAGCGAGTGCTTCATTCACGCGCCTCCGGTATGGAAGCCTCGAGCTTGTGTGTGTGTGTGTGTGTGTGTGTTATATTTTATGCCGTCCGAACAAAAAAACAGTTTTTTTTCACCCTTCCTTATTTATTCGACTTTTGCGGCGCCCGAGCGGAGACACGAAAAGGCTGCAAAATGCGCAAAACGGCGACCTACGCACTTCTGCGTTGCCCACGGCCTCCGCTCCGTTCACGCCAGCGCGCGTGGACACGCCCACTTCCAAAGCGAGCGGCGCGTGCCCGTCCCGCGGACCGCGTGTTCACGTGCGCCCCCACCCCTTCTCCTTCTTACCGTTTATTTCTAAGGTGAGATGAAAAAAAATAAATAAACAATAATACCGTGATTCAGCAGTGACAACGTTTCAAACGTCCGTCCATTTTCCGGAAATGACGTAAAAACGAGGAAGGGATTTAAATCCTTTTAAAAATGGTTGAATGTCGATTGCGGGTTGTTGTTTTTTTTTTTTTGTTTTTTTTGTTGCAGACGGCAGGGGGCGACCGAGAGCACGTTCTATAGATCACGGATGCTGCTTGGTGACAAACTTTTAAGTCATGTGTGAGATTTGTGAGGCCCCTGTGTGTGTGTGTGTGTGTGTGTGTGTGTGTGTGTGTGTGTGTGTGTGTGTGTGTGTTTCAGTGATGGTGAGTCACTGCAAGTGCGGGAAAAGCTTCGGCTGGGATCTTTTTCACCCCTGCCTCACTGTTAGATGACTCAACATCTGCCAAATTACTGTGAAAACTAAGAAAAAACACACACACACACACTTACACACACTTGAACACACAGTCCCCATAGGGGTGTAAGACAATTCTGGGGTGTTTATCTGTACCTGGATTTGTTCTCCTGTAGTAACTAACAGTAAATGAAAACTCGCCCTGCACATTGAGATCATTTCATGCACAAATTTTTTTACAACGATACAAACCTGAGGGTTGTTACACTACCGCAATTCTGCGATTTATCAGAAACGCGCAGATTTATTTTCTGAGGTTTCATGAATTTCACACCTAGGCCTTCAGTGGTGTCCTACCTGAGTCAATCCACCTCGTAATACCTTTATTACAACACCACAGCTATAGAAACCATCAATATTATACAGAAATGAAGACAGGAATTTCATACAGCGAGAATGAATGTCATTACTAAAGCAAGAAATCTAATAAACACAATTTCACAATTCGCCCTTCAGTGCAGCCACAGCTGCACCTCCTGCATGCTCTTCTCTAGCAGAGGCATCAATATTAACCGTAATAAATGCAGAGGTGGCAAAAGTACACACATCCTTCACTTAAGTAGAAGTACACATACTCATGTTATTAAATACTGTGGTAAAAGTTGAAGTACTGCAACACTTTTTTTACTCAAGTTAAAGAAGTTTGTACTTAAATCAATATTTGCTATTGATTCTACCTGTTTTCACTGGTAACTGGAAATCACGGAATATTAATATTATTGGTTTATTTAAAAGTAGACATTTCATACTTTATATTCATATATTTATTATGTGTGTGAAGCAGGTATTCACTGAGATTCAGCTTGTTTTATTTACTGTACGTGTCTGTGAAGAGAGATGACTGAGACAAGAGAGCGCCCCCTGTCTGTTTTCTTTATTTTACAAAAGCTCAGCGTTCTGTTGTTATGATGAGTGTATACAAATAAAAGTAGACCCTTTACAGATTCAAACGATGTATTGCTCTTAACTGTACGTTCAATAAAGACAGAGTAATTTAAGTTCGCTTCAGCGTTATCAGGAAAAAATGGCACAAATCGCGCCGGTGCGTTTGTCGACCTCAGAGGGTTTATTGTGCGCATCATGGTTTGTTTTCTATTCCCGTGTTAAAAAAGTTGCATAAATCCCTGTCGTTTAGAACAAGTTTATTACTGTGTGTTGATGATTTCCTGTGTTTAAGGTGTTGTAGCCGATGGAGGAGATGGAGGAGGCGTCCGACGCTCGCTTTTGTCCCACAAAAATCCCGAGCAGCCTAATGAAGTGGAGGAAGAGGGTCAAGTCTGAGTACATGAGGCTGAGGCAGCTGAAGCGCTTCCGCAAGGCCGAGGAGGTGAAGGTGAGGACGAGTGCAAGCAATCGTTCTCACACACACATATACACATACACCAAACACACTTACAGTAAACCTACAGTCAGCAGCTCTTACTGTCAAGATCCTTAGAGAGGGATTTACTCTGTCTAGGAAAAATCTGGCTTCCCTCTTTAGCTTGTAATACCGTTCAGTGCTTGGAATGTCTTAGCTGTTATTTCTCCGTCATCACCTGCTCATGTAGTGCATAAACCAAGAGAGGCTTGGACATGTAATAGTTTGTCTTGCTGAAATCCTAATCATTAGTGTGTGTGTGTGTGTGTGTGTGTGTGTGTGTGTGTGTGTGTGCGCGTGCATGCCACAGGCATTGTTTTTGTCAAACAGACGTAAGATCGAGGAAAGGACCGACCTGTTAAATGAGGAGTGGTCTAAGCTAAGGATCCAGTCCATCCCTCTGTCCACACCAAGCAGCTCACTGGCCAGCAAGAAGGTAAAGTACACACATGGACACAAAATAAAAACAGTCCCAAGAAAGAAAGAAAGAAAGAATGAAAGAAAAAAAGAAAGAGCATGTGCAGTTTTAAGCAGCTTAAAAAACTTTTTCTTTTAGCTTTTTCTCCTGATTCTTTATCTTGCCCAGCAGCCCCTCCACCATGCTTCACCATTGGCTTATACTTCCTCCAAAAAGTGGATGGCAGCCATGGTGCTGAGCTCCACAATTTTTCTGATTCTGAATATAAGAATTACACACAAGAATAAAAACATGATTTTAATAAACACAAAAACTAGAAACTTTGGTCCTCAAGTTACGATAGTTAGACTTGTGATTTTTCGATCTGAAGATGACAATAGTGAACCAACAACAAAGTACATTTTGTGCGGCAGGCATACGTGGAGCATATGCTCTGCCCTCCACTTGCCAACTGGCAACCACGTTCTTTCTTCCACATACAAACTGTATAGTTTATACGTTACAGTAGAGGAAACTGCTCTGTTTTGTTAAATTATGTACTGTTGTAATTAATTATTAACAAATTTTAGTACACTACCACATACTTATCACCATTCTATAAGACTCCTGGGTAGGCTAGACCATGTCTGGACTTGCAATATTATACATTTTTGATGAGGTCTTCAGAACACATCATAAGTCAGGAGAATGCCTGTAATTAAAAAATAAATAAAAAACTACCTAGGATAAATCAAGTGCCCGTGTGCAACACCATATTCGGTCTGGACCGACTTCACCGCACAACAAGACAACGAGCCGAAGTGTACAGTACATCTGAGCTCTGTAAGCGTTATTTAGGGAGCAGAAAGTCGTCTGCAATGATCTCTATCATGGAATGTCCTGCCCAGTCAATGCACTTAAATCCTCTTGAACTGCTCTGGGATGAACTGGATCACAAGAAAGAAATCTCCAACTAGTGAAGAACATCTTTGGCGAGTTTACAAGAGGAATGGCAAAGTATCAGTATCAGCTGATACTTTGGAGAAATAAACTGTCCGGATGGTGGGAGTATGTAAAGCTGTTATTCATGCTAAGCGATGATTTTTTTTAGTGAAAATAAAGTGGAACATTTGTACATTTATATATTTGTTTGTTCAATTGAACTAGTTTGTTGCGTAGAAAAATGCATGTGTTCTTTACAAAACCATTAAAAGCTAAGTGTTTTTAAAAACTTTTTTAGGTCACGTTTTTAAATATAATTAAATTCATTGTACTTTCAGTTAGATTTATAATTAGTTTGTGATGTTTAGTAACTAACTATATAACAACAACCACAATATAGTGTTGAATTTAATTCAATTTTATTTGTACGGCACGTTTATCAATAGACATTGACCCAAAGCAGCTTTACAAAACTGATTGGATTACGGATATAAATTTGAAGTTGATGCCTAATGATTGAGCCAGTGGGGACAGTGAGAAACATAATGAGACTTTCATGAGAAAGAAACCTTGAGAGGAACCAGACGGAAAAACGTAGCCATCCTCATCTGGGTGACACCAAACGTCTAGTTCCAATATTCAAACATGAAATGAACAGTTCAGTGAGAATCACTAATTTATGCTTCCTCCAATCTCACAGCTGCTCGTGTCACTGGAGCCATAAGGCTAATCTGGCTAATGAGTATCAAACATCTGATTCATCAAATCGTATCATAATTAATGTGTCCAATGCAAACTAAAGGAGATAAGCAAACCAGATAGCTGTATAAATCCAAACCTCAGTGCCTGACTTTTCTAACACCTTTGTGGTCCAATGGATCTCCAGAAATCTCCACAAGCACACTCCAAAATGTAGTGGAGCATCTTCCCAGAAGAGTGGAGGTTATTATAAGAGTAAATGGGGCCTAAACATGGAATGGGATGTTAGAATGGAGCACATATGAATCTCATGGTCAGATGTCCACAAACTTTTCACCATATAGGGCATATGGGGCAAATCACTGAACTAACCCCCAATTATATAAGAAAATGGGAAAATATTACAATTATAATTTGGAAATTCTTCAAATGTGGAGCAGTGTGCAGTGTGAGCATCTACTCTCTGTACATCCCATAATGTGGTCATGTGACAAATACAGTTTGCTTTACATTCTACTAAAGAACTGGGGTGTGTGTGTGT
Source organism: Silurus meridionalis (assembly GCF_014805685.1). Taxonomy (NCBI): domain Eukaryota; kingdom Metazoa; phylum Chordata; class Actinopteri; order Siluriformes; family Siluridae; genus Silurus; species Silurus meridionalis. Next base: position 3,990,150 of record NC_060897.1, read on the forward strand.
GTGTGTGTGTGTGTGTGTGTGTGTGTGTGTGTGTGTGTGTGTGTCTATTCCTTCTCTTCAGCAGTGCACGGTGGAGTTCGGCTTTCCATCATTCCCCAGTCAGGCAGTTGCCATGAGACCCCTGACAACCGTTGCTGGGATACCATTCATGTACTCCTGGTCCCCCTTGCAGCAGAACTTCATGGTACTGCATGTGGCATGTGACAATACAAACATACACACACACACACACACACACACACACACACTCCTTTGCAGATCCAACCTGGTCCATGGGTTGAGTATGTGTGTGAGAGAGAGGGAGAGAGAGAGAGAGAAAGAGATGAGATGGTCCTGTATGAAAATAGGTCAGATTTCAGATAAAGAAGGAGCTTTTAAACACCCACACCTAAAACACACACATACACTTTCACATGCACACTCCAAATCCCATTTTCTAACAAGCTAAAACAAGCACAAAAGAAACACACACACTTTCACTGACGCATAAATCCCTTCACACACTCCATGGTATTTACACACACACACACACACACACACACACACACACACACACACATTTTTAAATACACACTTCAAAAAGTCACTTTCTTGCAAGCTGAAACACACATTTAATGACCCACAGAATCCTTTACACACATTAATGGAACATTTACACACACACACACACATACCTCATATATATATATATATATATATATATATATATATATATATATATATATATATATATATACACACACACACATACACACTTAAAAAAAAACACTTTCTTACAAGCTAAAACACACACACACATTTATTGACCCACATAATCCCTTTACACACATTTATAGTACATACACACATTTGCAAATGCACATAAATCACTTTGCACATTCAAGATTTAGACATACACACATGTGCACACACACACACCATTTAGACTTTGGCAGGATTTCCCAGGTGCACCCACCAACACTTTTACACTCTTCTCAAAACACACACACACACACACACACACACACACACACACACATTTACAAATGTCCATAAATCCCTTTACACAGTCATGGTAAAATACATACACTTCCACACACACACACACACACATTTACTGACCTACATAATCCCTTTACACACACATTTATGCCACAGATACACATATTTACTGACCCACATAATCCCTTAACACACATTTCAAATATATACCCACACCCACTATTGTGCAAGCTAACACACACACAGACACGCACACACATTAAAATGTACATAAAGTCTCTTTATACACACGGTTCCACTCACATACACTCTCTCACAAACACATACACACACACACACACACACACACACACACACACACACACACACACACACACACAGACCACTCAGACTATTAAAGGATTTCCTTGTGCACCCAACAACACTTTTACACACATACACACACACACACACACATTTACAAATGCACATAAATCCATTTACACAGTCATTGTAAAATATATGCACTTCCACACACACACATAAATATTCACATACACACTTAAAAAAAAAAACACTTTCTTACAAGCTAAAACACACACACAACTCAAATATACACATATTTACTGACCCACATATCTATAACTATAGGCAGAGCAGGCAAATGCCTTGGGCCTCGGGCTTGGATTGGGGCCTCCATAACCATAACAAACCTATACACTAGTTCACCAATCAAGACAGCAGCGTAAGACAAGGCTCTTTGTCCATTGGATATAAATATCTGTCACTCACCTGAAGTGGAAACAGTTAATATCACGGGTGTGGGTGTGGGTCTCCACCCTCTGAATGCATTAAGAGTTCGTGTACAGTCATAAACAAAATCCAACTTTTCTGCATCCTAACCTGATGGCGCAAAAACAAATGCATCCCTTGGAGGTTGCTAAGCGAGAAACCGAAGGCACGCAAAGAAAGAAAGCGCAGCTCTCTTCATTTTGATAATTTTTGAATTGCCGAAAACGACGTGAGCAACGTGCCGACTTTAGGAATAATAAAGAAAAAGTTAAAGTTTGTAAATAGAAACAGCAATCGCAGCTAGGCGAGAACATTGTTTATTATTTTAAAAAAGAACCCGAACTCTCTGTATGTCTAATAAACTCCAGTGATGTTTACATCATCATAATATTCTTCTTCATACTTAATTATTTTAGTTTTTAATTAAATTGTCCTGTTGTGTTTACAGAATAAATACAATTTAAGCGTACAAATACAACTGAAGCTAACTATCGTTTCTGCTTAATAGTTTGTCTCTTTCCACTGTTGATTTGGTTATATAGTGCATATTTGGGGGATTTGTATGCAATATGATCTTTATTACTATATCTATAGTCTATATTGCTTTAGTAGCAGAGTAAAATTATGTCCATAACCAGCTAGAAAAATTATATATTAACCAATTTTACTGTTCAGAACAGGCAAAAATATTCATTATCCCAAATAGTGGGTCAGTGTGTTACTGTAAATTAAGTACTGAACAAATTACTAAAGGTCCCGGGTGATTTAGTCCATGTGTCTATTTGAGTAATTTATAAGAATATCTAAATCTTAAACTAACTGAAGTTAGCATTTTAAATTAATGCGAAAAACCAATTAATATTTGATCATGTAGCCCAGCTAATGATGTTACCTGCTTTAAACAAGTGGCCGTGGCCAAGGAAAAAGAAGAAGAATATAAAGCAGAGATGGATGAGCTAATTTTTGTGTTGACATTAGTTAAATTTATACTTTAAATTTGATTAATATGCGCATTTAAGTAAATATATACAAGTATTGATAGGCTTTGTGTGAATAAAAAGCTTAGAGATTATATTTGTTTCAAGGGCTTGTTATTTATTCTGGAATGTTGAAGGAAGGATGCTGGGGGGCCTCCAAAATAGATTTTGTTAGGGGCCTCCAAATGTCTTTACACACACTTATGGTACAGATACACACACACACACACACACACACACACACACACACACACACACACACACACCTAAAATATACAAACACACACTCATTTACACACTCTGCAGAACCAGGTTAATGTTAATTTTAAAGTACTACACAGATTATATTATACACTGCATAATTATCTCTCTCTTTTTCTCCTTCACTTTCTTTATAATTTTCTCTCTCTCTCTCTCTCTCTCTCTCTCTCTCTCTCTCTCTCTCTCTCTCTCTCTCTCTCTCTCCCTCTTTTCCTCTCTCTCTCAGGTGGAGGACGAGACCTTTCTGCACAACATCCCTTATATGGGTGATGAGGTACTGGAGCAGGATGAAGCGTTTCTTGAAGAGCTCATAGATAACTATGATGGAGTCCATGGAGATGAGGTCAACACACACACACACACACACACACACACACACACACACACACACACACACACACACCATTTAGACTTTGGCAGGATTTCCCAGGTGCACCCACCAACACTTTTACACACATACACACACACACACACATTTACAAATGCACATAAATCCATTTACACAGTCATTGTAAAATATATGCACTTCCACACACACACATAAATATTCACATACACACTTAAAAAAAAAAACACTTTCTTACAAGCTAAAACACACACACAACTCAAATATACACATATTTACTGACCCACATATCTATAACTATAGGCAGAGCAGGCAAATGCCTTGGGCCTCGGGCTTGGATTGGGGCCTCCATAACCGTAACAAACCTATACACTAGTTCACCAATCAAGACAGCAGCGTAAGACAAGGCTCTTTGTCCATTGGATATAAATATCTGTCACTCACCTGAAGTGGAAACAGTTAATATCACGGGTGTGGGTCTCCACCCTCTGAATGCATTAAGAGTTCGTGTACAGTCATAAACAAAATCCAACTTTTCTGCATTCTAACCTGATGGCGCCAAAACAAATGCATCCCTTGGAGGTTGCTAAGCGCGAAACCGAAGGCACGCAAAGAAAGAAAGCGCAGCTCTCTTCATTTTGAATTGCCGAAAACGACGTGAGCAACGTGCCGACTTTAGGAATAATAAAGAAAAAGTTAAAGTTTGTAAATAGAAACAGCAATCGCAGCTAGGCGAGAACATTGTTTATTATTTTAAAAAAGAACCCGAACTCTCTGTATGTCTAATAAACTCCAGTGATGTTTACATCATCATAATATTCTTCTTCATACTTAATTATTTTAGTTTTTAATTAAATTGTCCTGTTGTGTTTACAGAATAAATACAATTTAAGCGTACAAATACAACTGAAGCTAACTATCGTTTCTGCTTAATAGTTTGTCTCTTTCAAAACCATTGTTGATTTGGTTATATAGTGCATATTTGGGGGATTTGAATGCAATACATAATATGATCTATATTACTATATTTATAGTCTATATTGCTTTAGTAGCAGAGTAAAATTATGTCCATAACCAGCTAGAAAAATTACATATTACCCAATTTTACTGTTCAGAACAGGCAAAAATATTCATTATCCCGAATAGTGGGTCAGTGTGTTACTATAAATTAATTACTGAACAAATTACTAAAGGTCCCAGGTGATTTAGTCCATGTGTCTATTTGAGTAATTTATAAGAATATCTAAATCTTAAACTAACTGAAGTTAGCATTTTAAATTAATGCGAAAAACCAATTAATATTTGATCATGTAGCCCAGCTAATGATGTTACCTGCTTTAAACAAGTGGCCGTGGCCAAGGAAAAAGAAGAAGAATATAAAGCAGAGATGGATGAGCTAATTTTTGTGTTGACATTAGTTAAATTTATACTTTAAATTTGATTAATATGCGCATTTAAGTAAATATATACAAGTATTGATAGGCTTTGTGTGAATAAAAAGCTTAGAGATTATATATGTTTCAAGGGCTTGTTATTTATTCTGGAATGTTGAAGGAAGGATGCTGGGGGGCCTCCAAAATAGATTTTGTTAGGGGCCTCAAATGTCTTACACACACTTATGGTACAGATACACACACACACACACACACACACACACACACACACACACACACCTAAAATATACAAACACACACTCATTTACACACTCTGCAGAACCAGGTTAATGTTAATTTTAAAGTACTACACAGATTATATTATACACTGCATAATTATCTCTCTCTTTTTCTCCTTCACTTTCTTTATAATTTTCTCTCTCTCTCTCTCTCTCTCTCTCTCTCTCTCTCTCTCTCTCTCTCTCCCCCTCTCTCTCTCCCTCTTTTCCTCTCTCTCTCAGGTGGAGGACGAGACCTTTCTGCACAACATCCCTTATATGGGTGATGAGGTACTGGAGCAGGATGAAGCGTTTCTTGAAGAGCTCATAGATAACTATGATGGAGTCCATGGAGATAGAGGTCAACACACACACACACACACACACACACACACACACACACACACACACAGCTAATCTGTTATCTGCTGTTGCTTTTCTCTGAATCGATATAAAAGCATTGTGTCTGGTTCTGTGTGTGTGTGTGTGTGTGTGTGTGTGTGTGTGTGTGTGTGACTGCAGACAGAGGCTTCATTAACGACGAGATCTTCAAGGAGCTAGTGGAGGCGCTCAGCCAGTATTCGGACCAGGACGAGGAAGAGGGGGAGAGCACGGAGGAGGAGGAAGAGGAGGAAGAGAAGGAGGAGGAGAAGGAGCAATGTCTGAGGAAAAACACAGAAGAGAACGCGGCCGAGAACAAAGAAGGACCTGTGGGTTTCAAAAGGAAGCGCAGAAGAGTCGCTGAGGGTGAGATGTGGGTGTGTGGGTGGGTTTGCTCTGTTTATCACTCGCTTTAAGAGGAAGAGGAAGTGCAGGAGAGTCCCTGAGAGTGAGATATTTGACTGACTAACTGACAGCTGGACGTGTGTGTGTGTGTGTGTGTGTGTGTGTGTGTCTGTGCACGTGTGAGTACTGAGAATGACCCTGTCTCCTGTTTAAGCATAACAAACTTGTTTGTCTTTGCAGTGTGCGATTATACTGACCAGTGTTACACTATAAAACACACACACACACACACACACACACACACACACAAACACATTTGTCAGATGGGACTGATTTTCAAGGTCTTCCCAGAGCAGGTTTCTGTCTCTGCAGAGTGCCACAAGTCCCCCCATGTGTGAAGGTTTTATCCGGGTTCTCCGGTTTCCTCCAACTTCCCAAATAGTTGTGAATGTATGTAGTCTCGACGTTCCTGACCAAAACGAGATGAACGAATAAACGAATTGCGCTTTGTTTTTGTTTTTTTGCTCTCCTCCAGGCAATGAGCAGTCTCTCAGTAAGAAAATCCCTCATGACAAGATCTTCACAGCCATCGCGTCTATGTTCCCTTACAAAGGCACGACCGAAGAGCTCAAGGAAAAGTAAGCACTTCTTTCCTGTTTTATCTAAAAAACGAAAGAATAAAAAAAAGGTAAAAGAAGTATATATAACTATAGTTTGATTTTCTGGTCTTGTGTCAGGTATAAGGATCTGCTGGAGCCTGCGAGTGCGGTGAAGCTTCCTCCCTTGTGCACCCCCAACATCGACGGCCCCTTCGCCAAGTCCGTGCAGCGAGAACAGAGTCTGCACTCGTTCCACACACTCTTCTGCCGCCGCTGCTTCAAATACGACTGCTTCCTCCACCGTGAGAGCACACTCTCTCTATCTTTTTTTCTCTCTCTTTCTCTCTCTCCTGCTCTCTTTTTCCTGATCTCTCTTTCTCTTTCCCTTTATTTTACTCTCTGCTTTCTCGCTCTCAGTCACTCTCTTTTTCTTGGTTTCTCTCTCATCTTTCTCCATTGCTTTCTTCATCACTCCCACTTTCTGACTCACTCGTTTTTCCTCTTATTTCATCTCTCCACTCTCTCATTTCTTGTATTCTTTACTTTCACTATCTCTCCTTTTCTCTCTCTCTCCCTTCTTCTCGCTCTCTAATTTCTTGCATTCCTCACTTTCTCTCTGAGCTCTCTCTTTCGTGTTCTCCATTACACTCTCTCTCTCTCTCTCTCTCTCTCTCTCTCTCTCTCTCTCTCTCTCTCTCTCTCTCTCGTTGTTTCTCTCCCACTTTATTGCTCCCAATCTCTTTCTCCTCATCTCTCGTTCTCTCTCGTGCTTGCACTCTTCATTACTCTCGCTTTCACTGTTTCTCTCTCCTATCTTGCATTCATCAGTCTCACTTTCTCTCTGTTTAACTCTCATTTGTATTTGTGTATCAGGGGTTGTATTTGTGTATTATGTAATTGTGTAGTTGGAATTTGGCCCTATCCAAAATGTCTATTTCGAATATTTGTTATAGAGTAAACACATGACAGTAAAAGATCATATAAAGATCATGTGTTAATATACGTGTGTGTGTGTGTGTGTGTGTGTGTGTGTGTGTGTATGTGTGTGTAAACCTGCAGCATTCCACGCCTCTCCTAACGTGTATAAGAGGAAGACTAAAGAGATCCGGAAGGAGACGGAACCCTGTGGATTAGATTGCTTCCTGCTACAGGTTCAACCAATCAGCATTCAGTAACCTTACTCAAGCTCTGCCCACATTGTCAATGATTATAACAGTGACTTTACTCTCTCTCTCTCTCTCTCTCTCTCTCTCTCTCTCTCTCTCTCTCTCTCTCTCTCTCTCTCTCTCTCTCTCTGAGTATATGTAGAAAGGAGCGAAAGAATTTGCCGATCAGTACATGCTGAGGTCACGGAGGTCTCGTCGGCGCAGGCGCCAGCCACGCCCCTCAACCACAACAGGCCCCGCCCCCTCAAGTTCAGCTGAGGAGAGGAAAGATGGAGAGAGTGACCATGAGACCACAAGTTCCTCTGGTATCGACACATACACACTCGCTCTCTCTCTCTATTTCTCTCTTTCTCTCTCTTTCTCTCTCTTTTTTTATCAGTGAAAGGTCATGTTTTTCACACCTAGGCCTTCAGTGATGTTCTTCCTGAATCGATACACCTCTTAATAACATCATGACACCACGGCTATAAAACTGTTAAGACACATTAAGGCACATTGTGTGTTTTTGTGCAAATTTTACAGGAAAGAAAACGCAAACGGAAAAATGGTTCATAAAAAACCTTAACAACTGTTTTGAACTCTTTATCTCACGATGTCCAGCTTTTTTTTTTTTTTAAGTCCGTCTTGTAAGTGTATGTGCAACCAACTAAATTTCTTCTCCTCTTTCATTTCATTGTGGAATGAAAAACAGCTATTAAATCCACAGGAATATATTTGAGTTTTGGCAGTTTGTTACCGATGCAGGTTGCACCGATATGTTTCGCTAATGTATTCAGATAATTTTTTGTGTGAGCACCATCGTTATCCAGCACTGCCTTAATCCTCCTGGGCATGGAATTCACCAGAGCTGCACAGGTTGTTGCTGGGATCCTCTTCCACTCCTCCATAATGACATCACGGAGCTACTGGATGTTACACACATGCCGTATCTCCATCTTACTCTTGAGGAGGCCTACAGGTGCTCAATAGGGTTCAGGTCTGGAGACATACTTGGCCACTTCATCACCTTCACCTTCAGCTTCCTCAGCAAGGCAGTGGTCATCTTGGTGGTGTGTTTGGGGTCGTTATTATGTTGGAAAACTGCCGTTCGGCACAGTTTCTGAAGGGAGGACGTCGTGTTCTGCTTCAGAATGTCACAGTACATCAGGAATCCATGTTTTCTTCAATGACCTGCAGCTCCTCAGCACCAGCAGCACTCATGCAGCCCCAGACCATGATGCTACCACCACCATGCTTGACTGTAGGCAAGACACAATTTTTGTGGTACTTCTCATCAGGGTGTCACCACACATGCTGGACAAGATCTGAGACATGGTTCCAGTAATTCATGCTCTTGGACAGGTTGTTCTTCAGGGTTTCTTGTGAGCAGCTTCAGAAGAGGCTCCTTCTGGGACGACGGCCTGCAAACCGACTTGTTGCAGTGTGAAGCGTACGTTCTGAGCACTGACTCGTGGACCTTCGGCTTCTGCAACCTCAAGCAATGCTGCAAAATTCATGCGTCTATTTTTTGAAGCAGCTTCTGCACCTGACGCACAGAACGAGGACTCGACTTCTTTGATGGACCCTCGTGATGCCTGTTCCGAGTGGAACCCGACTTGGAAAACCTCTGTATGACCCTGACCGCTGTACTGTAACTCAGATTCAGGGTGGCACTGATCGTATTATTTCCTCGGCATCTTTGTGTAGAGCAACAATTCTAATTCTCAAATCCTCAGAGAGTCTTTACCATGAGGTACCATGTTGAACAGCCAGTGGTCAGTATGAGAGAATTGCATTTAAAGCTGATTTGTCTGGTTCTGTCAAGCAGACACAAACATGACCATGATGAATAGGACATGTGGGTTTGCCTGGTTACATGAGGTACATTAGGGTGTACTCAAAAAAGTATATCCAAGTTTCATTTCTAGAGTATTGTCCATCGAGAAGATACTAAAATGGTTGCTGAAATGTGAGGGGTGCACTCACTTTTGTGAAATACTGTGTGTGTGTGTGTGTGTGTGTGTGTGTGTGTGTGTGTGTATATATATATATATATATATATATATATATATATATATATATATATATATATATATATATATATATATACACACAGTGATAAGCATGTGCACAACCCTTTATGTAGAGGCTTGGCAAGTGTTAAAGAGCAGCAGCTGTCTAGACAGATGAAGACATCTGGAGTGTCTGAGGGTGAAAAAATATAGCAAAACATAACCCTGCCTTTTTCCCCCTGAAGTCCAAGTGAATTAATTTCATATCTGTGTACTTTATTATGTAAATAAAATTATCTACTCAAGACAGAATCCCAAAAATCTGCCTGGATCTTCCTCTGTTATCTTTTATTCAAACCCCTTTGTTGAATATTTCATTAACAGATCCTGAAACTGTGTGTGTGTATGTGTGTGTATGTGTGTTAGAGGGTAACTCTCGGTGCCCAACCCCCACCAAGCTGAGGCAGGGTGAGGAACTGATGGAGGAAGGCGAGTCTCCTCTGAAGTGGAGCGGTGCAGACGAGTCGCTGTTCAGAGTCTTGCACGGGACGTACTACAACAACTTCTGCTCCATTGCACGCCTGCTGGGCACCAAGACCTGCAAACAGGTATACACACACACACACACACACACATATATATATATATATATATATATATATATATATATATATATATATATATATATATATATATATATCCACACTATATATGTGTGTGTGTGTGTGTGTGTGTGTGTGTGTGTGTGTGTGTGTGTGTGTGTGCGCATGTGCGCGTGTGTCAGGTGTACGAGTTTGCAGTGAAAGAAGTGCTGATTCATCGAGTTCCTCTGGAAGATGGAGGCATCTCACCACAAAAGAAGAAAAGAAAACACAGGTAGAACAGAAGACTTCTCTCTTTTTTAAGTGTTAATAGTAGAGGTCATCGGTTTTGCCGATTAATCGGCAACAATAGTTGATTGCTGGAAAAAAATCCATACCGATATTTTTTCTGGTTTCCGGTTCACTGTGTTACAAGAGCGGCCTCTAGAGGTGAAACACCAACACCGCATGCTGTTTCTTTTTACACTTATTTATAATTTATTTATTACAATTATTTATAATTATATGTATTAATATAATTCATATTTATTTTTTATTTAGCACATTTTCATGATTCAACCTAGCTATCGATATCTGTAAAATCCACTTTTAGTGACCTCTATTATTAAATATAATATATAAACTATATGAACAAATTTTGTGGACACCAGACCATAAATTGTGTATGTGCATTTTGAGAAAATATATAAGATTACAATGTGCTTTTTGGACATCCCCTTCCATATTCAGTCTCCATTTCTTATATTTAACCTCCACTCTTCTGGGAAGATGTTCCATCAGATTAGAGAAAGTTTGTGAGTTTTGTGTTAATTCAGACAAAAAGGGTGTTAGTAAGTCAGGTACTGATGTCGGTGATGTGAGGAGGCCTGGGTGCTCACGTTCATCCCAAAGGTGTTAAATAGGGTAGAGAGCTCTATAGCAGGAGATCTTCCACTCAAACCCATGCAAAGCATATCTTCATGGAGCTGGCTTTATGCACAGGGGAATCATCATGCTGATCATCCTCTACAGTTATTTACCTCCAACTATGTTGGGTGTCCCAATGCTTTTGTTTTTTACATTATTGATATTTTATGTGCTATAAGGCACCAGAACAAATCATGATCACGTCTCTGTGTTATTCAGGTTATGGGCCAAGATCCAGTTAAAAAAAGGTGAGTTCTGTTTGTTTAAGTAAATCTAATCATATTAGTATAAACATTAGGGAATTTTTGGAAAATATCCGTCTGTCTATCTGGTCTTTATTCACATCCATCTTTCCCGAGTCAGCGTTATAAGACTGGCCCTGTGTGTGAAACTGAGCATTTCAGGTCGATTCTCTTTACAAGGTCGTGTTTTGCTTTAGATAACACGTCCAATCAGGTGTACAACTACCAGCCATGTGACCACCCCGAGCATCCGTGCGACAGCTCGTGTCCATGCGTGATGACCCAGAACTTCTGTGAGAAATTCTGCCAGTGTGATCAAGAGTGTGAGTGGATACACACACACACACACACACACACACACACATTAATCGTGATTATGCGAACAATTGTCATGAGTTAACTCACAATTAATCACAACTTAATCACACATTTTTTTATCTGCTCTAAATGAACCTTAAATTTAAACTATTCAAGTTTTTAATACTCTAAACAACATGCGACTGGACAACTATGGGTGCTTTATGCAAATGTATGTTTATTATTAGTGAAACCAGACTCGCCATAGAGCATGAAGACAAAATATTATTGTGATAAAGTAATTATGGTGTTTTAAATGACGTAAATCATCAGGACACAAAACGTAATTTTGCTATGTTTCCACACGGACGGTTTTAATTGCCGGATTTGTCTGGAGAATAGGGATATAAGTCTCTGATCCATTACCACAGTGAATGATGGTAATGCTCGATTTAAGAATACAAACCGCCAATAAAGAAGCAGAAGAATCATGGCGGATTTTGGTCGTGCACTTCATGTTGCTTTAACCAATCAGATTGCGACGTGTACATTCCAAGGCCTTGTCCCAGTCACGTTGGCATTTATTTTACAACCTTTGATTGGAAATTAATTTGGACGCAGATACACTTACAAGGACATTAACCAGACGAACTTAAAAAAATAAAAAATCCGGACATTGTTCGAAATCGTTCAAAACAGTTGTTAAGCTTTTTCATGATCCATTTATACTTTTGCGTTTTATTTCCTGTAGAATTTGCACAAAAAACATCTATGCTGCATAACCGTGTAATATTGGTCGTTTTTATAGCTGTGGCGCCATAACTAGTGGTTCTGCACCACTAATGTAAAAATATATCTATAATAAGTAAATAATTAAAGGTGTTTACCAACTATTGATTGGACACCTGATGAAACGATCCTTGCAGGTGCTTGGGCCCTAAAACATTATAAAACATTTTTTACATTTTATTTTAGTAAGCTGGAGGGTTTTGCAATTTAATTGCATTTATTTTTTTATACTTGTTCGTAATTTCGCATCATAAAATCAAGTCATTTTTATACAGCAATGTATGCAGATACATAAGATCATCATAAAATCACTCATTATGTTGTTACTTTGTAAATATTGTAACTGTTTTGGCAGTGACAGTCAAGATTATAGAATTTAATACACATTTCGGGTTGGCTAGAATGTCCGAGTTTTGCAAATGGACCAGTTTTATCGCCATTAGTTCATTTATCGCGATGGTTGGAACGACCTTTAGGTTTTAGAATGTGAAATCATTGACTATGATAATAGGAAATCACTGCACATTTACCTGCATGCATGTAAAACTGGGTAGAGCGTAATCCATCCAGGTTTTGCCGCATGACTAAATGCCTCCATTATCGGGATTCCTGAATAAGTCGCTTTCTTTTCGTTTACTTGTGCAGGTCAGAACCGTTTCCCAGGCTGCCGCTGCAAGACGCAGTGTAACACCAAGCAGTGTCCGTGTTATCTGGCCGTGCGCGAGTGCGACCCCGACCTCTGCTTGACCTGTGGAGCTTCGGACCGCTGGGACAGCAAACAGGTTTCCTGCAAGAACTGCAGCATTCAGAGAGGACTCAAAAAGGTATATATATCCTTACCTGGTTTGAAAACATTATATATTTATATATACTGACCAGGCAGAACATTATGACATTAGAAGATTATGAATGGCGAAGTGAATAACACTGATTATCTCTTCATCAGGGCACCTGTTAGTGGGTGTAGGAGGAATAAGAGGCAGAGCACAAATTCGCAACAAAACCACCAGCTTTACTTGTCCTTTTTTAATGCGCACACACACACACACACACACACACACACACACACACACACAGTACACTGAGTGTTCGTCTCTATCTCTCTCTTTTCTGGCTTTTGTCTGTCCACCCTTTTATCCTCTGTCCTTTTTCTGCTCACTGAAACAGAACACTCATTAAAGGAAGCGTGGAAATAATTTCCATGTGGATTTTTAACACTTTCATGATCTCTGACCTTTTTTTAGCACCTTCTCCTGGCCCCTTCAGATGTAGCAGGATGGGGAACTTTCATCAAGGAGCCGGTTCAGAAAAACGAGTTCATCTCCGAGTACTGTGGAGAGGCAAGTGCTGTACAGATACACTATATGGACACCTGACTATAGGATTGGTATGTGCTTTTTGAATATCACAGTCCACATTTAGTCCTGCTATAATAATCTCAACTCTGATGGGAAGATGTTCCACTGGATTTTCGAGTGTTTAGTTGAGATTTGTGCTCATTTATCCACAAGGGTGAACAATAGGGTTGAGGTACTCAGAACTCTATAGCAGGCCATTCAAGACCTTCCACTCCAACACATGTAAAGCATATCTTCATGATGCTGGTTTTGTGTACATGCTGGAAGATTTTTGGGTGTCCCAGTCTCCATAAAGGGACAATTAAATTCTACAACATCCTATACAATCTTGAAGAACCACATATGGCTGGAAAAGTCAGGTGTCCCAATACTTTTTTTCATATAGCGTATCTTATGTCTCTCTTTTCCCTCTCTCTTTCTCTCTCTCTCTCTCTTTCAGTCGCTTTCTTTCTTTTCTATATCAGCAGCAGCAGTTTTGACTTTAATAATTAATTGATTTTCCATGTATTAATACTGTCAATTTGCTTTCTGTTTTTCAGTTTGTATTCCTTGTATTGTTTATTTTCCTGATTTTTTTTTTTATTGCTATGAAGAATTTCTATACAAGAATGTATAATATAGTGCTCAAGCTCCTGTTGAAAAACTTTTCATATCATATCTAAGACTTTTAGACCCCATATGGAGTCATATTGCTGTTTAAGTATACAGAAAGAGTTCCATAATAAAAAAAAAGTCTTTTATTAGCCAGAATTTTCCATTTCAGACCATTACTATTCCACATAAAACTGGATCATTTTGGTGGTTTTGTATCTTGGGGTATATTTTCAACAAATACGTTCTAGAACAATGTAAGAAAAGGTTTTATACTGAGCAGTTTTCCACTCTATGTTAGCAATCCCAATGTATTTTCTTCTCTCCTCCGTGTGTTCAGCTTATTTCCCAGGACGAAGCAGACCGAAGAGGCCGAATCTACGATAAATACATGTCCAGCTTCCTGTTCAACCTGAACAATGGTACATATAAAATCTGTTCAGTTTTCTATTTCATTCTTTCTTGTTTTATTTTATACATCTGCACCTCCACGTGACGAGAGAGAACTTAAAGACTTCCTGCGTCTCTGTTTTTCTTTAGACTTTGTGGTCGACGCGACACGGAAAGGGAACAAGATCCGTTTCGCCAACCACTCAGTCAATCCCAACTGTTACGCTAAAGGCAAGTGGTAATATTCACCTAAGTTGAGTGTGTGTGTATATATAATGATATATGTATAATGTATATATAATGAATATAATATATTTTTGAGATGAGATCTGATTGGTGGACTCCGTTACAGTTGTCATGGTGAACGGGGACCACCGCATTGGGATCTTCGCCAAACGCGCCATACAGCAGGGGGAGGAGCTGTTTTTTGATTACAGGTATTCTGTAATGATTAGGGCTTTAGGAAAAACACCAGTCTGACTTACCACAAGTCAAATTCCTGCTCTGTTCTGTGTTTGGTTTTGTATTTATTCTGTGTTCATTGCACTTTTTTCTAAAACTAAACTAAACACACCTCCGATCCAGCTCATCCAGCTAAGAGAAGGGATTGTTGTATCCCTGGTAGCTGATTGGATCTGGAGCTTAACATTTATAAACAGGGTTGATACTAATATGATTTTTATTATTTTTTTATTGTTGTATAACTGTTTCCTTTCTAAATAGTCATCGCAAACTGTTTGTGTGGCGAGCATTTGAATAGCACACTAAATCTTGCTGAATTAACTTTTTCAAGTTGAAAGTAATTACATCTATACATTTGTGTAATTGGTTGAAATCAAAAGCATGTGACCGTGAAAACCAAAATCTTCAACTCACTGAGGGCTGGATTCAAAATCACAGTCCAAAATCTAAAAAAAGAAAAACATCAACATGGTGATCCAGTAAATTTCATTATGGCAACTCATAATTTGCATGTGCACCCATGTGCGTGTATGCACCCTCGTGATCAGATGGATATATATATATATATATACACATACACGCACACACAAGGGTCGTTCAAGTCAAACCAGGGACTTTTGAGTTTATAAATGAAAAGATCCCATTTACTTCCCTGCTACATTTATACACTTATTCCAACGTTTAACTAACGTGTGGAAAGATTCTGCATAGAAATCTAGGTCATGCTGACTTTAAAAGAACTCCGAACGTTCACACGAATGACTGGTGTCGGCTAGGAAACACCATGACTGAGATCATCACGTATGGCCAACTTTGAAATGTTTGCACCATTCAAATGTCTTACTGCGGCTGAGCATCTCATCACCGTACTGTGCTCGAAATCATCTGTAGATATCAGTGTTTTTTATGCCTTCGCTCACAAGAAACATCATAACCACCTTCTGTTCCAACACTGTTGTCTGCCATCTTGATTACCGGTCTCTGGACCGGCCCGCGACATGTGTGCCGCCTTTCAGTAAGAGGACACACTGGACACTTACTACTGAGTGTAACACCTCCATGCTAGCATCCATTTTTAACATGAACGCAAATTGTGTGTGGATATGTACATATATATATACACACACACACACACACACACACACACACACACACACACGGGTGGTAGTCAAAAAAGACTAGTTTTGTAACATGCCAACAGATGGCAGCACAAGGGTGCACACACAGTCACAGGGAGCACCCACCTTCATAAGTCAGTGTGCCTAAAGACTTTGTCTTGTGTATCGGGAGGTGTTTGCTATATTATAGCTTGCTATATTTTTATCCTACTAATATCTTTAAATATAGATTTTTTGTGCACACCTATGATCAATGCCTCCATCATCTCAGTCAGGATCAGCAGGGATGACTGAAGCTCTGCCTCCTGATGTCTTCTATTGGCTGACACATAGTTACATCAAAAAAAGGAGCCTTGTTTTAGTATTTGTTTGCTTATTTACTTACTCATTTATTAGTTACTTGTTAAAGCTTGTACTAGATTGAAACCCTGCCACTCATTGATATTCACTTATAGTACATACCTGGATCCCTCGTAGGTACAGTCAAGCCGACGCTCTCAAATACGTGGGCATAGAGAGGGAGATCGACGTGGTCTGATTTTATTCCCCCCCAGTGTCCACCTTTTCCTGCCCATGATGCACCTCACCTCTGCTCCCTCAGGACTGCGGTTCTATAAATGTGGTCGCCTGGATACATCTTACAAGAATCTGGGATTCTGTGATGTCATAACATTTCGAATTAACGGTATGATATCAAGGAATCGCAGGCTCACCCCAAAAACAAAAAAGGTCACACAAAGGTTACACAGACTTTCACTTTTCTGTCTTTCAATATAGCAGCAATAGGGTTGCTAGAAGTATCCAAGCCAGCATGTTTGTTGGTGCAAGTGACTAGAAAACGCTCAATGAAACAGTGGGAGGAAAAAATTAATTGTTTTATACAAAAAAAAAAGTAAGTTACTTATGTTAGCTTAAATCAACCGGCTAATGTGCTAATTAGTGGTGCGTTAACATTCCCAGCAAAATCAAAGGAAAACACAGCAATGCTAAACAAATCTGCAAAACGATCTCCAGCTAGGAAGTTACAGATAGCTAAATGTGCTAACTTATAGATCGGTTTCTGGTCCGCAGCATGTAGGCTTGTACAGGAAATACCAGCGTATGCTATACTACTAATACAACAAGCCTCACATTGGTGAAGATCGTTAGCTAAGAACGGTAGCACTCTGTACAGAGCTAGCATTTGAATGATTAGCGGAGTAAATTGGGAATATGTTTACCTCATGTCCACTTAGTTATGCGACAGCAATGATGCGATGAGTTAAAAAAAATCAAAAAAAAAAAAACAATAAATAAAATACAGCGGTGTCCGTTTTATTATTCACATTTTTTTCTGACAAGAAAGCGCAACAAGCTGCTCGTTTGGCTAATCTGAAGCAGACAGCGTTCTTTACTTTACAGTTAACCTTTCCGCACACAAGCTTTTAGCGGTTTATCATCTATATTTACTCTACCTAATGTATAGTTACAAAGTAGTATACATATTTATGGTTCCTGTTAGTCCTGGTCAGTTTCTTCACGAACGAATTTCACATCTGCAATAACGCTATGATGCAGTGTGCCGTTATCTTAGCTTGTTAGGCTAATCTGCAAAAGCTTTGCCATCTGCTACTCGGACATTTATGGTTTATTTTTACTAAGAAAAATAACATTCTATAAAAATGCCATTTTGTATCGACAATGCTTTAAACAATATCTATTAATCCAGTTATTCCAGCGCTAAGCATCTCTGCAGTGGCTAACTACATAGCAAACATATACTTATTTGTAAGAGCTGAACACAGCTATCTGCAGGGTTGCCAGTTTTGAAGCAAAAGGTTCTAGCTCAACTGAATCTCTATAAAAAATAAATATAGATTTTGATACACCATAACTGATACCTGTATACTCACCTGGACCAGACGTTACTCTCGCCTTTCTTTGCAATACATTTTAACATACAGTGGCTCTTGAAATTACGTGAACGGATTTCTGCATAAATATGACCCAGTAAATTGTCACAAAGTGGACCCAATCCAGCGTATGAGACAATATTATACTTGATCATTTATGTATTGAGAAAAACAATCCATTATTACATATATTCGGGTGGCACAAGTTTTTGAACGTCTAGGATTAGCAGATTAGTATTCCTGCTTCTTGTTCCTAACTATTACTAAATACAGGTAGCAAAGATGGAGGATAAAACGGAACCACAGCCATTTAAAACTGGTAATTGAGTACCATTCAAATTTTCATCATAAATATGACCCAAAACATTGGACCCAATCAAGCAAATGAGACAATATTATATTTGGGTCATTTATTTATTGAGCAAAATAATCCAATATTATTTATCTGTAAATGGCACAA
Source organism: Silurus meridionalis (assembly GCF_014805685.1). Taxonomy (NCBI): domain Eukaryota; kingdom Metazoa; phylum Chordata; class Actinopteri; order Siluriformes; family Siluridae; genus Silurus; species Silurus meridionalis. The sequence goes on from NC_060897.1 coordinate 4,008,726, forward strand.
GTATGTGAACCTCTAGAATTTGCTCCTAATTTGGAGGTCCAATTAGAGTCCACCTATTTCTAATTAATGGGATGGCAATCAGGTGTCACTAAGCACATTGTTTTGTTTAAGGAACAGAAATTAATGGAAGTATGACCTTCACAACATGTTTGTGGATGTATTTTAAGGTACGAACGATCGAGATTTCTAAGGACCTCAGAAAATTGTTGCTGATGGTCATCAACCTGGAACAGGTTGCTAAAGCACTAAACTTAGAGGCTCACATACTTGTGCCACTCACAGATATGAAGTGGTGGACGAAGTACACAAACCATGTAGTTGAGTTAAAGTAGAGATGCACTCGATAAAATATGACTCCAGTAATAGTGTCCTTTAAACTTTCACTTGAGTAAAAGTACAAAAGTATTTGCCTTCAAATATACTTCATTACTCAGAGTACTATGATTTTGACTATATTCCTTAGGTTGCAAGGAGAATTATTGTAAGAGGAAATCGTTCAGGGCGAAAAAAAATGTATGTAAATTTTTTGAAACTGTTCTGCTGTTGAACTGATTCAGAACTGTATGTTGGTGATGAGTAGATCCACTAAGCGCCAATCAAAACAAGTTTAAAACAAAGACCAAGTTTTTATCCTCATAAATAAAAGGAACTGATTTCGCAAAACGTACTCGAGTAAATAGTAAGATATTTGACTTTGAAATGTAGTGACGTTAAAGTGAAATCCCCCCAAATGGAAATACTTCAGTAAAGTACAGATATGTAAAAAAGGTACTTAAGTACCGTAACTAATAACATTTTCTTTGTTACTGTCCACCACTGCAGATATGTAGAAGTGGATCATTTTTCTCTTGAAATAAATGACCCAAGTATAATATTTTTGTCTCATTTGCTTGATTGGGTTCACGTTGTCTATTTTTAGAATGATGTTTTAGGCCATATTTGTGCAGAAATACAGAAAATCCGAAAGCCACTTTCAAGCACCACTGTAGAAGTTGTCATGTCCATCATGGATAAACCGTCCTCAGAACTTTTCTCTTTTGTTCGCAATTGCATATGTCTGGAAATTTGATTCCGTTACAATTATTTGTTTCAAATTAGGAAAACAATTCCTGAAGGTACAGGAAAAAAGCCTGAACCTGGCAACCCTGCAAATCCGTTATGTTTTAAACTTCATCAAACATACAAGCCGACAGGGTGAATGTGCACTTCGAACTAATGAGGAGGATGATGATGAAGGAAAGAGATTCCTTCACAAAGTCTTTTTATTATTATTGTTTTAAACACGAGTGGGTTCTGTTTTATGGATTACATATCGGTCGAATCCCGAACTAAATCCATCACGTCGGCCAAGTTTTTGGGTGGGTTCTATTTTTTTTCATACAGAAGATTTGAGAAGGCATTTACCGAATACGTTAACCGTCGTATTATTATTGTTAGAAGCTATAGCATGCTATAGAAAAAAATATATGCTTTATGAAATTAATGACAGATTTCAGTTTTCTTAATTACGCAAAATTTGCCAATTTCTTTATTTTTATTTGACCTCCTCAAATCTTCCAAATGAAGGAAAGGAACATTTCACTCAAATTTCTGAAGAATTTCAGAAATTTCTGATTGTTTGGGATTGGCGTGGTCGTGTCATTTGGAGTTTTCCTGCTTCTTATTTCTAACGCTTACTAAATACACCCAGCAAAGACAGAGGATGAAATGAAAAGAGTAAAAAATTGGTAGGTAGAGCGTGAGGTCGCTTTAAGCAAGCAGAAATATTAGGAAATCTCCAGAAGTAATAAAACCACAGCCATTTGTTTTTTATATTTTTTTGAAGGCTACCTGCTTACTTTTTGTGTCCAATTAAATATCACTTCAAGTACCCTTTTGCTTTTTTATTCATGGTAAGATAATGCTCTTTATCTTCTGAAGAAGTCTTCCCATTGGATCGAATGTGCCAAAATACCAGAAACGCTGACTCAGCGAATCCATAGCGCTTAATTAACGATGAATAATTACCTTTCATTTTTGGACCTGATTCCATTTCTATACATTTCAAGTTTTCATTTCATCCAGTATATTCTCTATGTCCGAATACTGATCTCCATGGTCTAAAGGTTTTTCGAGAATATTATTACATAATATTTCTCTATTACGTTCTAAGTGCGTGCGTCAATGCTTGTCCTGACCTGCTCTTTATTAAAAAAATTAATCAAATAAAGAGAGCTCTGTGAGGTGACTGAAATGCCATGGAAGGTAGACATGTATGTAAAAAAAAAACAAGTGTATGGAAAATAAATTTATACTTTGAAAATTGTGTCTGTGTTTTTGTGTCTTGGACATTTTCTAATGGGGACGTTTATAAAATGATGCACAGTTCTACAGCATGAGTGTATATAGAATGAAAGGTTGTACCCTTTGGAGATGATCAGGACATGGATTCCATCCATAACTAAAGCTTATAGATGGATTGTTTTTTTTTTTTTTTTTTGGACTTCTTATCAACTGTTAGAGAAAAATACAAAACAAAACAGTATGTAGTTGCTATGTGTCATCTAAGAAAGGTGGGATGTGGATGCAGGAGAAGATACCTGGACTGGACCATAACCTTAAATGCAACAACCATGGAAGACAAACAAGAGACCTTGCATGTGGTGCAAGGTGACTCTACAATATGTACAACAGTTTCTTCTGACCAAAAGATGACCTCCTCTCTTCTGAGAAGATGTTTTACTAGATTTTGGAATGTGCTTGTGGAGATTTGTGTGAGATTCATTTGACCACAATGGTGTTAGTAAAGTCAGGTAGTGATGTAGGTGAGGTGAGAAGGTCTGGGATGCAGTCAGCGTGGAAAAATTCATCCCAAAGGTGTTCAATAGGGTTGAGGGTCAGAGCTTTATAGCAGAAGATCTTCCACTTCAACTCATGTAAAGCAAATCCTTATGGAGCTGACTTTGTACACAGGGGTTTTGTCATGCTGGAACAGATTTGGACTTCAAGTGAAGGAAAAACTTTGGGGAACAGTTTGGGGAAGGACCATAATTGTAAAAGTCATTTTCCTGCCATCTGCAGATTTTTTAAAGAAGGAAATATATTTTTATAAGCTTCTATTAAAAAAATGAATCGAATTTCAGTTTAAATGTCAGTCAAGCATGAGGTGAAATCAACAGAAAAGTGGAAAAGTCAGGTGTGACAATACGTTGGTTCATATAGTCTGTAATAATAATAGCAAAAAGACAGAAATGTTTCCTTTCAAGCTTCTTTTATTGAATAGTCTGTTTGGTTTTGCTTTTTAATACAGTCGTGATAATTACAATGAACGAGTTACAAAAAGACGGGGTGTTGGGGGGAGAGACTTTAGCATTCTAGTGAAATTGTGTTACTGAACAGACCTGCTCCCTGGAAGCAGAGACTAAATATCTCATCTCTTACTGGAAAAATGATCTACAGTTATCCAGTCTAAATGAAAAGTAATAACCTTTGACCTTACACACGTTTAATTCTATTACACACACGTACACACATTCCCCAGACTGTTGTTACTGGATATTCACACACTGTCAATTTGATGACTGCATGAGCCAAATTAAGTGAAAATAAATAAATACATGAAAAAATTTAAATCACAAATACACTTCATAGACACAGAAGAAATACATTTCTATTAGACTGCGTTATTCTAAAATCCTGCAAGATGGCTGAGTGACCAGTTATAGAGCTCAAGGGCCAAAGTCCAGCATGGTTTAGTAACCAGGACCTGTATGTACATTGTACATATATATATATATATATATATATATATATATATATATATATATATATATATATTATCAGAAGACTTATAATGTAACCATTATGACCTCATCCTGATCTCAGATACTGAATTGTACATTTCCACTTTTTTTTTTTATTGTTAAAAAAACACTACTGTACTGTTTTCCATTGGCTCTGTGCTTGTACTTTGCAGAATGACAATAAAATCCGATTTAAACTATTATAATCCAATAGAAGTATCAGTACTGTATATTACATTATTAAACCAATAAGAGTTCTTCTGTGACACCAAGTCTATCAGCAAAAATGAGAAATCTTAAGAAGCGACAGAATCAGTGGTGCCCAGTAGTGAAGTAAATTTAATTCGTTACTGTACATAAGCAGCTTTTCGCGTATCTGTATCTTACTGAAGTATTTCCATTTGGGGAGACTTTTACTTTAGAAAAGTCAAAAGTAGTAGAATATCGTACTTTTTATTTACTTACACATTCCTTTTTTTTTTTTTTTTTTTATGAGTGAATAAAAAACGTAACTGGTCAAGCACAAAGCAAGCCACCAACCAGGGTAGAGCTACTGATCAGAGTGGAGCTACCAATCAGGGTGCTATCTGCTTAGCATAACTGCAAACATACAGTTCAGCGTCAGTTTTTCTTCAACAGCAAAGAAGTACATTTCGAGAGAAATAAATGCTGGAAGAAACTTCTGACTTTAACTTGCCACAACACCCGTTTTTTTAAGACGTTAAGGTTTTGGGCTCATGATAATTGTAATAGATCTCAATCAGTGTTTGGCTCAGTAATATCATTCTGTGAATAGATTGGAGTTTTGCTATAAGTCAAGTATTAGTCTTTCAAACAAAGAGTCTTGCGGCAAAAATGATTAAAGCAACATTATATAGATAATAAATCACAGTAAATTGGATACTTAAGTACATTTGAAGGCAAAAACTTTTGTACTTTTACTCAAGTGAAAGTTTAAAGGGACACTTTTACTTTTACTGGATTAATACATGGTTTGTGTATTTGGTCCACCACTGAATAAAATTTTTAAAAAATCATGCATATAGAAATCCAGAGCCTCAGGAAATGTTCACATCGGGGAAAATATGATTTCAGTGACCCAATGGTTGTTGGACCAAAATTAGCTAAATTGAGTATTTCAAAAACATCTGTTTAGTGTGTGGGTTTGAGTTCAATCTCACAGTCTCTGATAAATGTACAATAAAGCAAAGAGAAGGGGGATAAAATCCAATCAGCGACATTTCTGCCAATGGAAATGACTTATTAATGCCTAGACTGGTTCAAGATAAAGAGGCGGTTAAAGCAGCTCAAATACCCACTCTTCCCAACTCTGGTGAGCAAAGACATTGGGGGACACTGATTTATTTCTTTTTAATCAGCAAATTTTCCTTTTAAGATTGTTTTTCCACATCACTGGCTTTCTAAACCATCTCGGCTGTACTTTGACCCTCACCGCTCACTTTGGTTACTCACTGCTGTACACCACTGGATTTCTTCATGCAGGATCTACAGAGGATTTGATCAAATTGAAAGCACACTACTTTGTTTTCGATGCACATGTCTATGCAGAGTAGGAATTTGACGGCTGCAAAGTCAAAGGTGGCGTCGGATGAACACCATCCTGTCAAACACACAAAAACTTCACCAGACGCAAATTATTATTTTTTATCAAGATTCCTATTTATAACAGATACCACACTGACTTTGGAAGTGCCACATACATGGTGTTGCATGAGAAAATCACGAGGTAAAGGGAGGAAAACGTGAACATCTCAGATTATTAAGTGCCTTCTGATTTGCTTGGTAGTTACATCTCTGTATTAGGAAGCTCAAGATTTGAGATTGACATTGATTCCTTTGGTAGGGCACAGGTTCATGCTGCACTCATGACAAAACCACAGAGCTCGAAAACACAAGCTTTTAAACTAATCGAGAAAAAAGTCATTCATTCAAGGCGTTCATTTGTTTTTTTGATTCGCAATCGATAAACAAAACGCAAATTATGGCGCCGTCATTGCTTTTTCGGTTGAATATTGAAAGCATAAAAAGAAGAAAAACAGTTTTGTATTGTTTGTGAGCACATAAAATAAATGAGAAAATGACATACTGTATGTATACATTTTCTCTATTTGTTTAAAAGTCCAGAAATCTCACAATACCAAAAATGATCGATGCCCTAAACTGCACAATTTTTCAATTTAACATCCTTATCTGGAAGTCCAAGGGAATTTAATTAGAGTTTTTTCTTGGATGAAATGTTCACTCTGGTGCCTTTATTTCAAATGCAAGACCATTTCTGTAATGAGAGACCATGTACGAGTCTCCCAGTCCAAATCCAAATAATTCAAAATCAAAGAATAAGATGGCAAAAAAACTGGGACGTATTTTAAATATTGTACAATTTGAGAAGGTTTTAAAACATAATTATTGTAGTATTTGAACAACAAAAACAAATGAACGCAATGTACCTGGACCTATAACAAGCCTTGTATTTTTTGGGGAAATAAAACGTTCTCAAAGCGCCTTTAAAATGTAAGTATAGGCGTGTGAGTGCTTCATATATTGTAAAGTCGATACAGTGCGTAGTCTTAAAAGTGAAATAGTTTATGCAATACTTTTGCACCCCGCACACTTTTTAGAAGTTTTCCTGTATTTGTATCCAAATTGTGTTTGAATTGCAAGAGACATGAACATGCCCATGTCCTCTACATTATTCATCTGCTTCTTATTTAAGCAAACTCCACTCCTAAGTGATCCTCAGCTTCCTCTATCTAACCCTAAACTTATAAGATAAGAGCGCATCGTAAAAAAATTGCAAGAAAAACGTTACGAGAAAATCTTTCCTCTAAATTTCTTTCAAATATTTCATTGCAACATGATGCAACAGTGTCTTGGTTTAATGCTCGCTGAAAACCGTGTGTTGGTGATGAAGGACAATGATCAAGGAATCTTGACATTCATGGTGGGCAGAAAAGCATTAAAGTCTGAAATAAACAGTGAAAAGTCCACAGTAATTCGATCACATTATTATTATTATTATTATTATTACTACTATTATATATATATATATATATATATATATATATATATATATATATATATATATATATATATATATATATAATATATTTTTTATTATTTGTTATTATTATTTTGTGAGTCTTATAATGGTCTAGATAATGGTCTAGACAGTGGCTAGTCGGTGGACCTGCTTAAAAAAAACACTAATGCATTGGATATCAATAAAAACATCTTTTCCACACACACATTCCCTGCTTCCAGCAATCCGAATACAATAAATCACATACAACTAGACACTGTGTTGTTGTTTTTTTTTCAAACTGGGAATTACAAGTTTGCAATACAAATTACGCAGCATTACGCAAAACATTATCAGTAGCAGCATCTCTGGGATTTGAACTCAAAACCTCCTGGTGCTTAGTACAGTACTTTAAACGTCACCTGATTTTACATTCATTCACAAAAACCCTCATTCACTCGGACTTTTTTCATCCTCAACTGGACATTCGATTGGCAGTCATTTCATCCTGAGTGAGCGAAAAGCGAGAGAAACGTGAACGATAAGAACGAATGGCAGAGAGAGTAAGAAACACGGCCATGTACACGCTCTACACTTGTACTGATCAGTATAGTTTCACATGCCTATTTTAATACACAAGTATACAGTGTCTGTCAAGTTCGGAGTCACGTAGTGTTTTATGTTTTTTTAAAGACACATGCATGTTCCTTTCATTTCTAAGCAACAAACTCGGTACCAGTATAAATAATTACTTTGACCAAACAGATGTATAAATGTACAGAAGTTTCACTTTCTCTATAAATAATGCTTATAAAGTTCAGACGTATTGGTCGCTTTGGCTCATCATCTTGTTGTACAGTGAAGTCCGTTCCAATGAGCTGCAGTCCAGATGGAATTACATGGTGATGAAGTATGGAATGGGAGCCATGTTTGTTCTTTTCACCTGGAAAAAGACTCCAATATTTCCTGCTCCAAAACAACTCCAAACCATAAAGTTTTCACGTCCATGTTTGACTGTGGGGGTGAGACAGTCTGCTAACATGTTCTCTCCTGTTCTCTGTCTCATATAAGTTCTGTTAGAACCAAAAATGTCAAGACTCATCTGTCCATAGAACTTTCTTCCAGTCATTCACTGTCCAATCCTTGTGTTTTGCCTTATAACTGTTACATAGAAACATGCCTGTGTATCAAAAAACATAAAAGACTCTGTGTTTCCAAACTTTATTAAAAATATGCTAATGCTACTTAAGCGATGAGATTAGCACTAGCATTGGAAGCAGCTGATTATTATTTTTTTGTTTGTTATTGCATTTTAATAAAAAGTGCCGTCATGCAGAATGCATAGCTTTACGATGTTCTACTTGAGTTTATTTTTTTTCCTATTAAAGCACTGCTCCTAGGGAGACCTCAGAGAGAATCATACAGTGATGGTGGTGATCATCTAAACCTCAACATGATCGTCAGAAGCATCTAGAAAGCAGCAGCAGTGATGACAATGGCTTTGAATGAATCGGATTCGAAACGTGCATTTACGTCCTGTAATCCTCATACAAAGACTCTGATGTTTACTAGAAGAACCTTACTTGCAAGATTTATTCTACTTCCGACTTGGTTTGTAGCACCTCTTAGTTGATCCTCTCTAGCTCCTAGTTTATATACCCAGTGAAAGGAACTAAATATATTTGATAAATTTACAATCAAGTACACCCTTCTTAAATTCTATGGTTCAGTTTTATATATCAGAAATAGATCTTTCTATATCAACTCATTCTGCGCAGAATCCATTTATTCAAAAAAGCAGTTTGATGGAACCATAGCAACAAGCGAACTGATCATTTGCAATTACTGAAACCCTGTACCTGGATTTAGAGAAATTTACTTAGAAATTTGGAGCATTCACACAAGAAATGCAGTACCCGTGAACTTGTGAACATGTCAAGGCTGCTGCAAACAAGTCCTCATATTCCATAATTCGTCCATTATCTAAATTCAGTATTTTGGTTTTGCTGGTTGGAACATTAGCTTACATCTGCATGGTTGGATTATGGTTTAGCTTTTGTTTATTAGATTTATTGAATGTTTATTCTGTCTTGCCTTAAATTATTTTGTGGTATTATTATTATTATTATTATTAATATTATTATTACTTTTAGTTATTAGTATTATTGTACCTTGGATTCTGTGGCATAGTGAGGAGTCACTGCAGGGTTATACCCTGTTTACACGCACATGATCAGTTCACTTATTTTTCGTCCTATGTTTTTTCCTTCGCTGTACAAAAAAAATACAATATGTTCAAACGTTAACTAGAATCCTAACTTGGGAAGGGACTAGTGATCATATTATTCCCAATTTAGAATCACATTAGCTTCCTGTGATATATATATATATATATATATAGTATAAAAGTTGAGGTTTTTGCAATTTCTCAACATTATAAAAAACAATTTCTTTCTGGTCTGACGAATTTACAAGACAGGAAGGAAGCTTGAATGTTACCAATTTGTTAATAATTCTTAAGTAATCCTAAATTATCCCTTTCACGCTGATTTATTGGTTGTAAAACAATGTAAAAAAAAGAGCTGAATTAGCAGTTCTGAACAATAAAGGTGGTCACATGTCCTGCCATTTACCCAATCATGTGGCTTTTATTATCAGCACCTGTCTGTTAATTAGCGTCTTTAATTCCTACTACAATCAATGAAGCTACAACACCACTTCCCCTACATAGGTCCTTTAATTTCTTGTTATAAACTGCGAACAAATCACTGAATTTAAAAAAGGTGTACTTATGATTCGTATGACAAACTAATTTAAACCCTAAACAAAAGACAGTACTGTGCAAAAGCCACCACTAGCTTTTATGCTAAGTGGCCTTTCTGATGCTAAAGTATGATTTGTATGATATGTCTGTAAAACTCTGTGCCATTCTGAATGGAATGATGGAATCTTATTAGCAAATTTTGCCAATCTTTCAATGGATTAAACTCATTTAACAAATGCATATAAAGTTTAAGCATGTCTTTCACAAACCCTGGTAAAAGGGTTTAGACCGGTAGATTTTTTTCACAGCATTTTCATTTTGACATGAAATAGTAGGACAAATACAGATGTTAGCAATGACATTACTTAAAGTTCCATTTCATGTAGGTTTGTGAGAACCAGGTTCCTGCTATTGCTCAAGTGTAATAGAAGGTACCGCCAAATACTTCCCACTTACGCCTAAAGAAACTGATGTCTCTGATTTATAATACTGTATACAAGTTTCTTGGTTGTTTTCTACTTAAAAGACTGAGAAATAATTATGTATACAAGAAATCTAATGGTGGCCTAGGACTTTTGTACAGTACTGTATATATATTTTGTGGCCTAATACCAGAATTGAAAAATAGCACGATTTTTAAGATCTTTAAATCTTAATTAAAGAAATCGGTATGGTGTTAAAGTTGAAATGACTGTTAACATACATAATTATGGAGTCGCTGCTAGTTTTTAGCATACAAATTACTAATACAATTATAAAAATAATACGATTATGTGTTCAGATCTTAAAAAGTGTCTCACCTTACTGTATTATTCACTTTGGGAAACGTAGAAACAATTGTCCATGTTCTGGAACAATACATTCTCACGGCATTTCTGATATAGTCGCAAACTTTAATCTATCGAATCCGTCTGGCATCGTCTCCGTAGCAACGGAAGCAGAGGATCATGATTAATGCTGACAGAAATACCAAAGGTCATCTTTTTTCTCCATTTTTATCAGAGAATAAGGCAGAAAATATATAGTTAGGGAAAAAAGGTAAGAGTTATACTGTAATAAATGTGTGTCTCTAATTAACACAGTCTCCTTAATTAACCGGGAGAAAATATTCACCGTATTTTGACTGTAAGGAACCACTGATGATACAATAACGAGTAGCTTATTGAATATAAAACAATAAAAACAAGGATAAAATTTGCTTAAATGTTGAGTAATAGTGCTTGAACATTAAATGATCCATATCAAACGAGAAAAATCTATCCAGTGGGATAAAGAAAACTTTGGCGGAGGCACCAAAAATACTTCCTTTTAAAATACATTACATAGAAAGTGGTCCTCAGTGACGTGAAAAAAGAGGGAAATTCGTGTCTGTGAACACAGATCACAAATTGGCGTGAGACTGGGCTGTCTGGAAGGAGCAGCATTTTAATTTCTTTGCCAAATTCAGTGCAACAGCAAAGAAATCCTAAAGTCTTAATGCTTAGATTAAAGGAAAACTCCACCATGAAATGCATTGTTTTGGAACTGTAATAAATGGACATTCGGTGTCATCCGGATGAGGATGGCTTCTCTTTTGAATCTGATTCTTTTCAAGTCTCACTTGCTTTTCCTTGCCACAGTCACCACTGGCTCACTTATTAGAGATAAACTTATAAAGAACAAACTTATAGGCACTAAACCTTTACATTCTTATACAACATTTTTTCATACATCTCATCTCTGTAAAGTTGCTTTGAGACAGTGTCCATTGTTAAAAGCTCTCCCTGTACGCCCTCCACTGACGTCCTATAGCTGTAGCAATCAATATTGATGCTATTCTTAGACTAATGAACCAGCATCAGGATGCCAAATGCCATAAATGTAAAATTTATGGTGCAAATTCTGGACTTAAAATACCAGAATGCAATGCAGTTATACAATTCTGAGTTATGGCACTTAATCAGTCTGACCAGTTAGTGATTTTCAATGCCAGTGGCTTTAGGATGAAAGCAAAACTTTGAGCAGTGTGTACAGATGAGTAAAAGGTAAAGGTGCCAAAATTCGTTCTTCACATATCAGAATGATGTTAGAAAGCTGGGGTCTGACACGATACAGCACCCCTGGAGCACAGAGGGTTAAGCGCCTTGTTTAAAGGCCCAATAGTGGCAGCTTGGTGAAACAAGGGCTTAAACCCTCAAGCTTCTGATTAGTAACCACTGAATTACCGCCTCCATACACAGAACTGTCGCCTCTCCACATGAGGAAGCTGGAAGGACTTAAGCATTAAAGCACCACTGCATCATTTCAATAAAAAATGCACCAAATCTTGTGTAAGTTACAGGTTCATTATAAAAATGTTGCCCATGGTGGAGTTTCCCTTTAAACCCAATATCAAACTGGATGACTGTATTGCAAACACTCTACTTCAATGTTCAACTACTTCATTTATATATTTGGTTAAAAAGAAATGGTGATTAAAAAAGATCATTAAAAAAAAAGTTAGCGATCAAATATATGATATGCTGCATGGATTTTATGAAGCATTGCGAGCAACAAAAAAAAGCAGTGAGAGAAAGAAAAACTTTCAAAATCATTTTGACACCATTCCTGATAACTAAACAAAATAGTGTGTGTGTGTGTGTGTGTGTGTGTGGGTGCTTAGGTAGGCTGTTATAATAATTGCTTGTCCACATACAATATACATATCAGGTTCTAGATTGCACTCAGATCCGAACACACAAATTCGCATGAATTCATCGCAAAGATTCCTCTCAATGCTTCCACTCAATTTTAAAAGGTTTGTTGGAAATCCGAGCTCATAGAAATCGGCTTGGATGATTACAAGACAGGTAAAAATGGTGGTCGGTGAAAACTTTACAGTCGAGTCCGAAGGTCTTTTCGGTTAAGAAAACCGTAAGATTGTATTTGAAAATAGATTCCAAAACTAGGAGGAAGGGATCCATAATGTATAAAGAGAGACTGATTAAAATATATCAGTGATATTTCTGTTTAATTATTTACTGTTAACAAACCCATTAAAGGGAGTTTACAGTATGCATTCCAAAGCATGCAGAATGACAACATACAGTATCGTGCAAAAATTTAAATGTCGCACAAAAAATCTTATGTCTTATGGCTATCATCATCGTAAAATCCGTTAAAAACAAAAGAAAAACTCTGTGACTACCTGTAATGTTTTTTTTGTAAGTGAAAAGTATTTAAACACAACCTCAGAATGCTTTGGAATACATACTGTAAACTCCCTTTAATGCTAACAGTAAATAATTAAACAGTAATATCACTGATATATATATATATATATACAACAACATAATATCTCAGAACCATTCATGAAGAAAGGGTTAAGTAAAAATGCATAAAACAACTATACTTAGACTCCTGTTAAATCTGTTAACCAATGTCTGGGGGTGATGTCTTTCAATAAAGAGATACAAAAAAATGATAAAGAAAGGTAAAGTACATGGTGTGAGATTTCTCTGGCAGCTCAAATTTAGTATTTAGTAATGTTTTTTTTAACAATCGGGTTGAGTCAAGTCATATATTGTCTCAAAAATGAATGGAATAAGACTTTTAGTCTTGACTGTATGATACGTTTGGGTGGAGACAGTGAGAGGAATCTTTCAACCCTGAGTCAAAGTTTACTCACATGAAACACAGGACAGTTTTCTCATACTTATTTCACAGGGCAGGATTCGTAAAAGTTGAGGTTTGTATTTCACTTTTGTTAAAATCAGGAAGACTTATGAGAGAACATATAGCACGGGTATGACCAAGCTCACTATGGCTCTCCTCCATACTTATACATATATAAACAAAACTGTGGTCGGTATGGGAACATATATTTACCTTATATATACCTAGTTTCACTTCTAAATACTATTTCTTTAATTACAGTGATTGTAAGTGCTTAATACACTTAAAGCTCAAACAGTGTATATATGATCCTGCAGTATATGCGAGCACTAATCACTGGTGAAGGCAAGTAATATAACAAATATAGATTTCTAACCCATCAGCTCTCATGAAGATTTCAAATATGTCCACTAAAAGCCTTACTATTGTATTGCAAAGGTTTGGATCCTCCTGGCCAAATGTATACATTTTATTTACATTTTTTTTTTGGTAAAAAGGATTAAATAAATATAAAAAAGTATAGCAGTATATACCAGTTAAAAAGATTACCATGATCTGCAAAAGGAATCCTTACATCATTGCAAATCTGTGTTCAGATCTTAAACGTGCCTGAGGATATCTCAGAGCTACAACCATTCTGAAAGGAAGAGCGGGTAAACAATTCAGCAGATAAATCATATGAAGTGAACATGCGTTCATTGTTGCAGAAAATGTAATGTAATATATTATATATTCTGTAATCTAATCTATATCTCCTTCAGTCAATTATTGTTATATACATAGTTCCATATTTCTTCTGTCATAATTTCAATGTTTTAATATTGTGTTGAAACCAAATTGAAAAACTATTGAATAAGAAGGTGTGTCCAAACTTTTGGTTACACTGGTATTGTTTTTATATATATATATAAAATGTATGTATGTATGTATGCATGGATGGATGGATATATAAATATATATTTTGACTTCATTGTCAAATTAAATCAACAATGTGTATGTAATTTGGCCAGGGGTGCACAAACATTTGCAAGCAACCCTATATAGTTTACCAGAAATAGATACAATCTTTGTAAACATGTACATTAGCAAAATGCTTTTTTTTTTTGTCTTCTTTTTTTTAAGAAAATTGGATACGACACAGTGTTTATGCAAACACACACACACACACACACACACACACATACACACACACACATGCAAGCCTGTTGATTTAATTCCAAATATTTAGATTCCTGAGGCACTTGCTTTGGCCAACATTGCAATGTGGGATCTGAACCCTGCAAAAGTTTAGCCAAAAAAGCACCAGATGTCGAATTAACACCCAATTACCATCAATTAACACCAGGGGGCAAAAATAAACAAACAGAATAGAAATTAAGAAAAATATAAATATAAAGCAAAAATATAGATGTGTTTTAGAATCACATAATGTAACCCGTTTCGCCCATCCGTTTCATCATTTCCTCTTCCCTATGTTTCGCTCCCTATGTTTCGCTCACCTTGTGTGTCCCACCCCCCTTTCCCTCGGACCCTGTTTCTTGCTGGCGTTATTCACGCATCGCTTCCTCCTGTATTTCCGGCAGGTTCTTCTTATCTTTGCGCAGTGTTTCGGTGAGGGGACGAGCAGAACTGGGCGACTCCAGGTTTTTCGGCTCGTTCGTATGATAGCTGCCTTTATATTTGTACAGGTAAATGTACATACCATACAGCATGAGGAAGAGCAGCATCAGAGACACGGTGACAATCACTAGGGAGACAGACACACAAAAACACATATACACAGCATTGTTGTTATTAAAATTACATTATAACATTCTCCGTTAATAAAAAATATCACTGAAGTGATAAATATATATATTATTTTTTTCTTACTATAAAAATTGTTTCATAGTGGCAGGTAGATTCAAATTAACAATATTGACAGACTGTAAATTTAGCAATTTTTAAGATTAATGGTTCTAATAAACTTGGGCATGTGGGTAGCCTGTACGATGGTCACACCTATTAAATTGTAGACTATGATGCAAACTATGTTGTATTTTTATTGGCTAGTCAATATGCATAAATCATAGAATTCTGACACTGAACATCTTTAAATTGTCTTTGAGTAAGACATCACCACGAGTTTTTCATGTTGGTCATCTGTCAGCTTGGAAAGCGAAATATCATACATTGTACTGTATATTGGCAATTTGAAAACCTTATTAGTTTTTTGGTCAAAATAATTGTTTTATACATTCCTGATAGAAATTAAACTATATGTTAGTTTGATGTGTTCCTCATTTCTAGCTTTTATTAAAATAAATGGATACCGATATCAGCAAATGAGAGGCTGAGAAAGAAAAAACAAGAGAAATAGGGAGAAAGAAAAGTGGTAGCTCAGTGGTTTAGGTGGTTTAGGTGTTAGCTTTTGGATCAGAAGGTTGTGAGTTAAATCCCAGCATCACCAAGATGTCAGTGCTGTATGTCTGGGTGAGGGCATCATTACAAATGCTATAAATGTATGTGTCGAGAGGAAGAAACTAGCATGACTCGCAGAGTTTTAGTGATGTGGTAGCTCAGTGGTTAAGGCTTCGACCTTAGATCGGAAAGTCAAGAGTTCAAATCCTGGCACCATCAAGCTACCACTGCTGGGCCCTTGTGCAAGGCCCTTAACCCTCAACTGCTCAGCTGTAAGTTGCTCTAGATAAGGGCATCTGTCAAATACCATAATTATACATATAAATGAGAGTGAGAGAGAGAGAGAGAGAGAGAGAGAGAGAGAGAGAGCAAACTGATGAAAAAGGACAGAGATATTTTAAAATACATACATATAAATAATTAGTAAACATTCTGGGAATTATAAACACTTACATGTCATCCAGGGTGGAGTCACGTCATCATGAATATAATAGAAGACTGAAAAAAGATAAAATATATATATAAATATATAATAATAATAACCTGTTTACTTAGTTTAAAATACCATTATTGCTATTATTATTATTATTATTATTAATATTATTATTATTATATAATGTATTTAAATACATTATTGTATACTTTGGTGGTTAGTTATTTATATTTGCCAATAAATATAAGGATTTTTTTAACAATTTGTTTGTTTGTTTGTTTGTTTGTTTGTTTGTTTGTTTGTTTGTATGTCTATATTTATTAAACCAATAGACAGTGAAAGCCATTAATTTATTTTTATATACATTAGTCAAACTCATATTTGACTGTAGCATATTGAGGTTTTTACATTTTACATTAAATGTTGCAAAAATTAATTGTATTCTTTATTTTTCGCTAAAACAAACAGCAAAATTGTAAAATACTCAATAAAATAGACAGAAGCATGTTTGTGTTTGTAATTTAATTCACAGAGAGAAAAATTGTTAAACACAAAGCGAAACACAAAATTGGTAGACTTACACAGTCCAGTGAACCAGGGGTCGTCCTCCCAAGGTACGTAGCCTAAGACTGGAGGAAATGCGCCACAGTTAGACTCCACCACGTAGCCTTGAGTGGTGATGGGTGGATTGGTGACGTTGGGCCGAAAATACGCCTTCAGCGGCGCAAAGATGTTATAGCGGACCCCCGATATGCAGCCCACCAAACCCGGACTGTTGTGTCTCTGAACGTCATAATCGATATCACCAACCTCTGAGGAAAAACCGCCACATTATCAAACATAATCAGTGTTATAAATCAAACCACACATTTTCTCTGCTAATTCAGTCAACAAATGAGTCCCTTAAAACAGCAGTATGCAACTTTATACATTAGTGCCTAAAGAATTGAATCATTTCGACTAAAAGGCAGGAGGCAGTGCTGGAAGTAGCAGAGTTGAAGATGCTGCGATTGTCATAGAGAGGATGGACGGAATTAGAAACGAGTTTATTAGAGGGTGTGCATGTAGGACATTTTGAAGACAAGGTGAGGGATGCACGATTGAGATGGTTTGGTCATGTGCAGAGGAGAGACATGGGGTATATGGGTAGGAGAATGCTGAGGATGGAGCCACCAGGAAGGAGAAACTGAGATAGGCCAAGGAAAAGATTTATGGATGTGGTGAGGGAAGACATGGGTTTGAAAGCGACAGCTGTAGAGAACAGGGGGGTGTGGAGACGAATGATCTGCCAAAAGAAGAAAAATACCTAAAAAATGACATTACTACCTTGAGTTTGATTACTTTCCAAAAAAAGCACATCGCCAATGGTTTACTTTCTGTTATAGTCCAACAAATTGCCTGAATTTGAATTCATATATGAATGACTCATTATGTTTCTTAGTATTTGTAGTTACATTTAACATTGTGGACCATCCACAAAAATGCCCTTTAAGTCTCTGATCAAAGTAAAAGCAAATGCGATCATTCATGATGCTGTCAAGATCATGAGAAGAAAAAATTTGAATGCATGGCCTCTTAGTACTTCCTTATATAACTTTCTATTGCCTCATTATTCTTTATACCTTACTGTGTACTGTAGTCTTCTGATTATTATATTTTTAGTTTGTTTCTCTGGACAATGCACCTTAATATTTGCAAATTTTATCATACTTCATTACCTCATACCTTACATAATATATAATACTATGTCTGCATGCATGCATATAGCTATTTGCACTTCTGATTAAATGCCAACTGCTTGCATTTCATTGGCTTTGCACAATAAAGTTGAATTTTATCTGATCTAATCTAATCTATTAAGGGGCCATAGTGCAATAGTGCTGTGGTATAATACAATTTGATTACAAGGTTGAAAAACATAATTATTGCAAGAAAATATTGCAAAATTTGTTTATTATTTTGCAGAACGTGAGTAGTCAATAAATAGACCCATCTTACCCATGACGCGCCCTAGAAAGATACTCTTCGGTGAGTCAAATCTGGGAATCTCCCCAAGAGTTAATCTCTCAACCCATGGCTCCATGTAATCCACCTAAAAGTCAGGTACATTTCAGTTTTTTGTTTCCTTTCAAGTTAAATGTTTGTGTTGCATTATAAAATCATACCTGTGTCCATACGGTGTAGTTGTGCCTGGTGATGTTGACAAAATGAGGAAAGCCATCAGCCAGATTCCTGGAGGTCAGCAGAATTTTATGTGTTAACAAACCCAGACGATATCTCAGGGAGAGGGTACCTGGACAGGAAGTGACACCATTAGCAGCCACAATGAACTAGCTATCCTAATAGTTGATTGAAGCTTGTACGAGCATGATTTGCCATTGTGAATGTGGATACCATCTTTCTTGAGCAGCACAGCGATGTAGTCTTTGTGGAAGGAGCTGATGTACAGCAGTACGGCTGGTGTCTGCAGGGTGCTGAAACTGAACTCGATATCATCTGTGGTGGTGTTGTAGCCCAGCGTGAAGTTGTGCCAGTGCGGTTCGATCCAGAAGTTAGCCCACCAGGCGTCCTCCGAAATAGGCTCTTTCCGGATGTCGTAGCGGAGCCAAGCTCCCACATCAAAGAACGCCCCGATATCTGCAAGTGAACAAAAGAGTAGTGATGGAACAGAATTGCAGTCAGACAAATGTGTTCTTAGTTGGTTCCCCTAAGTAGTCTGGACCTCTGAAAACGCACCTAACTGGCAATAATAACCATCAAAGGCTGTGTTGTTGCAGTCGCAGGTGTATGAAGCGTAGCCATCGATGCACTGCCCTCCATTCCTGCAGGGGATGGAGGCATTAAGACAAGCTCCAGTGCAGTTCCTCCGGATCCCAGTGCGCTCATCTACCTTCCCCTCCAGATCCACAGGGACGCCGTTCATTCTCAGGCCACGCAAGCAACCCAAGAAGGGCCTCAGGGTGTGATTTGCTGCGCCTGAACACACACACGGAGTGCAAAGAAAATACATCTTCAGAAACGTAATGGCTGGATAACATTTGAAATATATCCTGGCCATTTTTTAGTTGTTCAGCATTGAGAGAGACAGCGAAAGGGGTTTTGGTCCACTGGTAGGTCGCTCAAGCATAAAATCTGCTTTGTTGGAAGGACAGCCTGCAGCCATATACTAAACTGAACACCCCTACTCTGAGGAACTGAAGCTTCCTAAGTGATACCCTTCATACTGACGCTAATTCATAACTTGTTTTCATACCTACGAGCAGGGGTTGAGTGAACTGCATGTTGATATAGGTTTGTTCAGGGAACTTGTGGATAGCTGGAGGATAGAAGTCCACTTTGAGCCTTGCCATTTTGACATTGATCTCGGCCTCGACGTAGTGCCACTCGTTATCATTGAGATGTTTGGGGGTGTGCAGGGTTACGTTACGAATCCCGTCGCCCACCATAAAGACGAAAACTACCTCAGTGGTGGCTGAAAAAGAAAAAAAATGAAACAACAAACAAGAGCTGTGAATTTCTGCCATGTGATTCTTTTTTGTTGTTGTAATTCTAATTTTTTTTTATGGCTTTTGTTTGGTTTGGAACCTCACAGTTTAGCTCGATCCTGATGAAGTTGCGCAGATGGTCATCTGAGTTTTCTAGGAAGACCCCGTTGGTGCGATAGGTCCTGAAGTGGAAGGTGATGTCAGCGCTGGTGCCGGGTTTAAAGGTGGGGAAGGTCATAAACGTGGGCTTTGTAATAGCTACCGTATTCCAGATACTCCCTATAAAAGCAAGACACAAACACTAAACAGTTTTTAGAAATTAATTAATATATTGTGCTTCTACTTTCCTAATGCTTTCCCCTGCACTATTAACAGCACAAATCCTGTGAGCTAAAGATGCCACGAGCATCTTGAGAGTGTTTGTTATAGCCCACTGACTGAGGGCACAACCATGGGAGGAAGTAGCTATGTGGATAAGGCCTTGGACTTTAGCACCAAAAGTTGTGAGCTTATTAAACTTCCACTCCTGGGCAGTTTGCCAAATACCATAGATGTAAATCCAGACTTGAAGGTAGAGTCACTCTCTTGTTTTAAATGGCCATTCAGTCATATGTGTTAATTATTTGGTGGTAAACAATAATGATAGTAAAATGTGCAGTACATG
Organism: Silurus meridionalis; assembly: GCF_014805685.1. Classification (NCBI taxonomy): domain Eukaryota; kingdom Metazoa; phylum Chordata; class Actinopteri; order Siluriformes; family Siluridae; genus Silurus; species Silurus meridionalis. The sequence goes on from NC_060897.1 coordinate 4,028,927, forward strand.
AATTCTCTTTTCATTCAAACAATCAAGTGGTGCTTGTTTATGGATATCAAAGTTCAAAAATACAAATCAAATAGTTACAGATTTTAAGTATTGGGTGTTTTATAAACAATAGTGATGGACAATAATGATGGGAATATGTACAAAAGTCACAAAGGACACAAAGGTCTTTGTCACTAAATAAGAACAATAAGTACCCAGTGGCCATTTGATTAAACACAAATTAAAGGAAAATGGGCTTTCAAACATGTCACATGCCTAGTGAAATAGTTTTTTGCATATCCCAAAAATATTCTGTACGTCGCTCTGGACAAGGGCATCTGCTAAATGCCGCAATTGTAAATGTAAATATTCAGAAGCTGGGGTCAGCCATGATACAGCACCCCTTGAGCACAGGGGTTTGCTCAAGGGCCCAAGAGTTTCCATTTGGCTTTACTAGGGCTTAGAATCCTGACCTGCAGATCAGTAACAGAACCTTAACAACTGAGCTACCAATTTAAGCTTGTAAATCTCTGAGCTTTTGAAATATCTATTATGATACACTGGCAGACTTGACCATGTCGATTAACAGGTTTCTGGATCATACCCATGTTACACAAAACTATCTCTGGTCAATAGAATCTGGTTGCATGGTACATTCTTCAAGGTGTGCCAATATACACTAACTTTAGGGCCACCGATCAAAAAGGGTCCCCCTTTTGCTGCAAAAACTCTTGACTAGTTGAGCATTAACAGCATTAACTTCTTTAGCAATTTGAGCTACAGCCCATGACCCTGTCACCAGTTCACCACTGTTCCTACCTTGGACCACTTTTGATGGATGCTGAACACTGCAGTAGTCTAGACATCACAATTTGGCCCTTGTCAAACTCACTCAAATCCTTTCGCTTGTCTATTTTTTCTGCTTCTATCACATCAACTTAAAGGACAAAATGTTCACTTGCTGAATAATATATCCCACCCACTAACAGGGGTGGGATATATTATACTGTACGCCTGATTGGTGTACATGGAAGTGTTGCAATTGGTGAATGGTTTTTTTAGGCAATAAACATCTAAAATAGTCATACTTTAAATATTTGTAGATCATAGTGCAGACAACTCACTGTCTCCAGAACAACGCAGTGGTCCAAGGCTGTACTGGGCCTCTGAGCCGGGCCGGTTTGTGTCCCCAACTACAATTCTCCTGACAGGTAGATGGTCCCGGAACATCAGGTAGCCCTTATCTGCATACCTGTTTAACAGAAATGAAAGGTAATTAGCATGTGCGATGACTCAAAAGCCCTTGCGAGTATTCTACTTTTAAATAACCTCTCTAAATACAATTCAGTGATGTCTAATGGTCCTACAAGTGCTCTCTACAAGTGATTCTTCTGTATATAATTACATTTACTTGTTCATTCACGTATCTATTCATGCCTTCTAATTCCTTCACTCTTTTTTACCATTGACGATAGTCGGCGTCGCAGTTGCACCAGAACTTGGAGTCGGTGCAGGTTTGATTGATGGCACAGCCACATTTTCCACTCTCAGAGAAAGACCCGCCCCAGTATTCATGACTCTCGTTGTGCCGACCAATCCAAAAAGTATAAGGTCTTCCATCTAAAACAGGAAACAGGACGTTAAGAAGCAGAGTGGTGTTTGTGGAGAAATATTTGCTCAGTTCTTTGTGTTAAATTTGATGTCTAATTAGTTTTCTTTCACTAGAATTCAGACCTGATTCCAAAATCTGCATAGATAGCACGTTTTACTGTAACGTGTAATGATGTAACTGAAATTTAGCACAAACTGAGGAAAGAGGCAATCAGATAATCAGTGATTAGCCTGTGACTATGTATATTTGGGTATATTTGGGTAATTCTGAAATGCAAACAGTTATATAAATGTCACAATTTTAAACTGCTCCATCAATATCAGCCTACTATAATATACTTACGTGGAGTGTTTAGAAGGCGGGACTTGTAGCATGAGAACTCGATCCACTGTTCGCAGTATAGCGATGTGTTGGCTAAAGCAGTGACCTCGTCCCACGATGCGTTTACATACTTGACGTCCCCTATATAAGGATTATTCAAGCTGGAGCCAGTCACCTTGACTCTCTCGAGACGGTTGTGCTCAATAATCGTCCAGGCTTTGTTTACTGAGAAGCAAGAAACAGACTTAATGAGTCAAGAAATTTATTTCCAGCTTTTGATTGAAATATTTAATAAAATATAAGTATGCTTAAGCATTTTATGTCAGCGTAAATGGATAATACTTACATAGCTGACATATAAAATTATCTGAGGTGACAAGCTCACTTCTACCAATACATCGGCCATTATCTTTCAGAACTGAGCACACCAAAAAGACTCCTGCAGTATATAGTGAGACCGCATATTGTTCTTTACTATTAAGCAGTAACAGCTGAAACTCGAGTAAGAGTACAAGTGAGACCAGTTTAAATTACTCTTAAAAGTAAAATTTTCCAAAAACAAACAAACGTTTGAGTAAAAAGTAATCAAAGTTTGAAATCTAGTTTGCAATAGGACTGAGGCACCTCATTATCTGATTTCCATTTGGGCTTTATTTGATTACAGCTCGTTACAGACTCTTCCACAGAAAATAGCTTAAGGTTTTCTCATCTAGTTAAGAACAGATAAAAAAGCGCAGCACAAATCACACTTGATGCACAGACATCTTCAGGATATCAAAAGTGTGAATAAATTACTTATGCAAGTGTACAACAAATTATTATTGAACTAAGAAAAAAAGAAGTAAATGGAGAGCAAATGGGTAGAGTAAAGATGGATGATAGTGATTGAGATTTCAACATTATCTAATATTGTGTACTAGGTTCTATAACTCTTATTGTAGGTTGCACCCCATCTAGTGAGCATGTACAAGGTGGTATTAAAAAGTTTTGAGACGAGCTCTGTTTTCAACAAAGAACTTTAGTTATCTGCTTATACACACTATCACCTTTAAAATAGTCCCCTAACACAGCAATACAGTGCTCCCACTGTTGCTGCCACCTCTGAAATATGTTCTGGAAACAGTGACCTTTGAGCTGGATCTTCATCTTCAGGAAGAGGGTAAAGTCCACTCAAAACACCTTGAACTAATTGCAGCAGCATCGTAAACCTGCTGAATTATGTCAAATGTCTCTGTGGAAGATTCGCCCCATTTCAGATAGAATTTAATGTTTGCTCTTTTTTCTAACTGTCCATAATGAAATCGCAGATGTGGGAACACACATGGTCAGAATAGCACCAGTTGCACAGCTCCCGATGTACACAGGACGATGTCTTTTGGCACATTGACTTATTAAGGTCGGTGCTCCCTGTGACCGTACATGCAACATCTGTTTGTGCTGCCATCTGTTTGTGTGTTACAAAACTAGTCTTGAAACTTGATACCACCTCGTACAGTGTAATGACTATGAAGCTACAAATTTGGGATTCGGTCTAACTTTGTATTGAAAGCATTTAAAAAAAAAAAAGAATCCGTGTTAATGTTTTATGTGTGAATTGTGTGGAAAAACTCTGATCTACACTGATCTGAACACTTGACAAACACCATGGGATTTTAGTGAATTTTTTAATTAGCCTTAAAAAAACGTAAGAATATCTTTCAAACAAACCATGACAACTAGCGGGATCTGCAGGATGGCGGGACTCGCGCCATATTTGTTTGACTGCCCACTCCTGCCGGCCGCAAAGGTAAAACCACCCGTCCCCTTGAGATTTGTGTTTGGTCCCGTCAGACCCGTGGGATCCCAATCCCAATCCAGTCTTCTAATATACAGCTTGGCTCAGGCAGTAGACAGACTACAGAATTGAATTTTGGACCCACAAATCTATGCTGGACCCCAAAGTCTTGAAACCAAAGTTACATTACATTGTGTAACATAGTTTAGCTTTGTTTAGTTGATATTTGTAACTAGAATTGTGGTCTAGACATTGCAATGCTAATTATTTTGAACACTGACTGCATGGTGACAAAGAGAATGTGGTCTTACACTTCATCTTGCAATAGACTGTGAATGGCTTGAATGGGCCGCTCAGGTCCGGGTCTATGGTGTAGTTGCCTGACCAGTACTTTCCATTCAGTCTATACGCCTCGCACGACTCCCGATAGACGGCTGAGAAGGGAAGGATGCGATGAGGACAAGAAAATGACAATAACATTTCATTAAAAAGTACAACCTGACAAAAAAAAAAAACGTACAGTTGTGGCACACTTCCCCTTTGTAGCCCGTGTTGTTGCAAATGCACAGGAAGTCATTCCAGGACTGAATGCACCTGCCCTCGTGTTCGCATGGGTTTGGTGAGCACCTGCAAAACACCCAGCAATAAATCATCCACTACAGCTTTGTCTAAAATAGCAGTAAGCTCAGGAAGGCATGGAAATCAATCATTTATCTTCAGAGCTGTACACCAAATCAGTATTTCCACAAGAAAGCGTAAAAAACGATGAATAACCATGATTCTGAGGGTGCCGATGGAAGCTTTTCTTTTATTATTACTGAGGACGACAAGAAATTTTTTCAAGTTTTTCAGTTCTTTGAAAAAATACACTATTTGTATTAGGAATTCTGGAAGATTACACACACATGCATACACACAAATCCGTGAAACTGTCGTGCACAGAATATGCTACCAGTAATGAATAATGAGTCAGCTCAGCCATCAGGCATATATATTTATACCAGTCGTGGTAGTGACATAGGTAGCACCTTAATTCCTGCAGTGTCATTTAATCAAACTGCTACCATGAAAACCTCGTGGAAATATGAATAAAAAGCGCAGACACAGCAGCATCAATGGCATTCATAACCTGCATAATTATAGTTTCACTTTTACTGCACAATGATGAAAACATTGCTTGGCTATGTCATGGCCCCTGTCGCATATTATAGAGTAGACTTCTATCATGTGTATATAAAAAACAGCAAGTATAATCCATCTATATAATGAGTGGCAAAGAACTACCAGGTATCTTTATATTAGTCATGTACTGTACATGTAATAACAGTGACACAGGGACACCTGACCTCTTCTGTCATATTTAGTTCTTCTCCAAACTTTTATCACAAAGCTGGAGGCACACAACTGTACATGGATACATAATAATAATATTTTGTGTTCAGTTGAACTTGGAAACCCAAAGCTGTTCCAGTATGGCAATGGCACAACTCGAGTTCCATGAAGATATGCTTTATATGACTTGGAGTGAAAGATCTTGAGTGGCCTGCTAAAGAACTCTGATCTCAACCCTACTGAACACATTTGGAATGAATTGGAACACTGACTGCACTGTCTTTACTAACACCCTTGTGGCTGATAAACACAAAGGTCCACAGGAACACTCCAAAATCTATTGGAACATCTTCCCAGAACAGTGGAGGGAGGAAGATCAAATTTTGACCAAATGTGGAATGCGATGCTCAAAAAGCGCATACTATCCTTATGACCAGGTGACTGCATAGTTTTGGTAATACAGTGTCTGTGTGGGTGTGTGTATATATACTGTGTATATACTGTATATCCAGTATCACACACCTGTCAGTGATCCCACATGTCCCCAAGAGTAGCTCTGTGTATCGGCCCCATTTCCTCTGCAGCATCACGTCGATGTCCACAGGCTCATCATCAATAAAGATCTGCTGCATGCAGCCGTGGAAGCGTGCCAGCTTGGTCACGCAGCGTGCAGTGTTGTTGGTCTTAGGACAGCCTGAGACATGAACAAAACTAATCACAACCATGCCCCCAACCATGCTATATACAGTATATATATATATATATATATATATATATATATATATATATATATATATATATATATATATATATATGAGAGAGAGAGAGAGAGAGAGAGAGAGATGCATAGCTAATGATACGATACATTAAAGCTACATATGAAGCAGCTACCGATGTCAAAAAATATGATCCGATTTCGATTTCATTTAACACAATACGATTCAATGCTTTACGATGCAATGTTAAAAATATATAATGCTGTGCAATTCAATATGGTACAGATTGGAACAGTTCCCTTTTATTTCTTTGGTTCAGACAGACAACAAATAATACATTTATTCAGTGACTTTTGACTTCTAATATATGGCCCTTTCACATATAGGCCTTTGTACAAAATTGTAAAAAATCAATGCATTACAAAGATTTTATGCCAATGCACTGATACAAATCGGTAAATCTTACCATCCCTAATATATATTACTGTCATTACCTCCAAAGAAGTAGGTGTTTCCAGTGCGAACCATGAACGGGTTGCTGATCTTTAACGGTGAGCTCTCATCCTCATCAATAGTGACTGAGAGCAGATTATCTCTGGCAGCCAGATCCACCGTGTGCCAGAAACCATCATTTAACCGATACCCTTCACACAAGCCACACAAAATGAGACACACATCAGACACACAAGTTTGAAGATTTTAGATTTAGTATTTATGTAACTTCAATTCATAGAAATCAGAAATAACAGTCATGCTGATACTCCAGTTACGTGAATATTCACTATATGCCCACTATATGATTCTTCTGGAAATGTTTTCACTAGATTTTTGTGTGGTGCTGTAAGGATTTGTGCACATTCAACCACAAAAAAGCATTAAAAAGCTCTTGGTTTTAGTGAAGGGAAAGCATTGGCTATACAATTGTGCACTTTCAATTGCATTTATAAACAGCATTATGAAGCTTTTATGCACAGAGAATTTCTAATTGTCTGATCAACATTTTCAGTTTGGAATTTACTACTAAACACCTTTGGGATGAATTGGAACGTTAACTGCACCCCATTTGTCCTCACCTACATCAGAACCTGGCTTTATTAACACCCTTGTGACTGAAATTCTTCACAAGTACACTCCAAAATCAAGTAGAACATCTCCCCTGAAGTGTGGAGGTTATTGGAACATAAAATAACATTAGTACTAGGAAATAAATGACAAAGCACATTACTACAGTCTCATTCTATACAAAGTTTCCAACAATTTCATCATGGACTGCAATGTCCTGCTTTAAACTGTTTAGCTTTGATATACAGTATAGCTGAGGTATTATAGCTGTTACTCACAAGGATCAACCAAAGAAAAACCTTTTCCTTGCTTTACTCCTAAACTCTGAAATACTTCTCAAGAACATTAGAAATGCAACTTGTATGTATGTTTTCTGGAAACATAAGGCCCAAACCCACAAATACAAAAATCCCCATATGAAAGGATGTCGTTTATTCATTGACAACCTAACCAGCAGTATTTCTCTCATGAGGTTTCTAAAGTCTTGCTCAGACTTTCCAGAAACTCTTTGAATGAATAAAATGAACATTGGACATTACATGGATCAGCGGTCAAATGTGAGTGGTACCTGCAGCAAAGCGCAGTCTCTTGTTCCCTGGCTGTGTAAGGGTGATGTTGACTTGACCTTCACTCAAACCAAGCTCCAAAGAGCCCAGATCATCAGCAAACCTGGTGAACATCAGCAATCCGGTGTAATCCCAAGACCGGAACTTAAACTTCACTGCCAGTCGGCTCTTTCGAAAAAACCCAGGCAACTGGAGGTAGTTGTTGGGCCCTGCAAAAGTCATGGGTCTCCAAAGGAGGTCACGACATGTGTAGTGCATCTTTTTCTATGATGGGATGACATGAAGAAAGGGTTTGAGGCACAGTTGGGATAACAAAATCAAGCATCCAGCTAACGTATATCATTAATGACTACTGATATAAAATAGTACCTTTTTGGGAGCAAACCGGACATCAGGATCTTGGTATTGGGTCTTGTAAATGATGTTGACCCCATTGATGAAGACGTTCTCCAAGCAGCCACGGAAGTTGAATTTACCTGGGAGGTGAGGTGAGTCTTTCTCAATCACACCACCTACGTATATCTGAAGACAAAATGGCCAATGAATGAGCTGACACTTATTCTAACAAAATGTCCCAGGCGTCATTGGTTTATCTGAGATTTCAATTCCACATCACTGGAGGTCTCCATCATCTGATTAACCAATGCTGGTTCATCTGTATTCTCTACTTTTCTTTTTACTTACAATTAAACTTGTTGTTTGGTGTTTGTTTTTTCTAGTTTCTGATATCAGCCATTTACATTTTCTCCTGCCTAGTGAACTCACCTGATTGTCAAGGTCTAGGTAGTTAAACTCGCCATTGAGGAGGACTCTCTCTGTCTGGCTGTCTAGCGTGAAATTGAGGTCTTGGCCGTAGCGTTTGATGGTGACGTAATGCCAGTGCTGTGTGTCTAGTAGATTTCCCAGCCTCACTGTGGTCATGCCGTCGACGTTATGCACTGTACTGCTTCCTGTAAAATCAGACCATGATATATCAACACAATATTGATTTTTTTCCTCACAACTTTATTACATCCATATGCCTCATGATTTTTTACCCAGGCTTATATGCAGGTAGAGCCGTCCGGTCTTTAGCTCTAGCAATATCGAGTCTCCCTGGATTCCCTCGCTGTACAGCAGCACGCCATCTTTCTCAAGCGTCTTAAAGTTCAAAGCATAATGATCCTGCAAGGTTCTTAGACTACCACCGGGTAACGAGTATGCCACCATGTCGTCCCCCTCAAAATGCATCACGTATGAGTCTGGAGGTTAAAGGTGAAAAAGGCAAACAGACATGTTTTTGAAAAAATGCAATTACCAGAAATGAAATTTAGTGCATCTGAATCTAGGGGTGAAACAAGTTAAACAGGGAGTTTTAAGTTCATAAAATAAAGAACAAATTCCAAAAAGTTTACGTCCTCCCCTGCTACATTTATACACTTATCCCAGTGTTTAACTAACACCTAGAAAGATTCACCATAGAAAGATTTTTAGTATGCCTGTACCATCTTAAGACGCTGAAATGCTGACCTCTGAGAAACTCTTTTAAGGTCTGTTACTCTGGATCACAGGAATGACTGCTGTGGGCTGGGAACCACCACGACCACCATGGGATCGTCACTGATGGACCTATGGCCATCTTTAAAATGTTTACACGATTCAACGCCTTCGTTTACAAGAAATTTCATCACCACACGTTGTTCCATGCACGCACTAACACTGTTGTCTGCCATCTTGATTAATGGTCGCTGGACCAGCCCGCAACATGTGCGAGCCAATCGATAAGAGGACACACTAGCCATTTACTACTGCGTCTAGTACCGCCACAATAGCATCCATTTTTATACCTGTAACATGAAAACTCCCAGTTTGACTTGAACGCTCCTCGTACATTTAAATATTGAACAACATCTCATACATCTTATATAAACATGCAGCCCTCTTTACCATAAGGACAGCCATAGACTTCGAGCCGTACGCCAATCTTTCCACCGTTTTCCGTGTTCCAGCCCATAGGTAGGAGGCGCAAGTGTTTAGCAGTAAAAGCATAGTGAAAGACGTTTCTCTTCACCTGGTAGTAGTTCCAATTTCCAGGCAAAGTCTAAGGGAGAGAAAATAATGGAAAGAAGACAACCTATATTTCCAAACCTAGAGTTTACAACAAATCTATGATGTCTGAACAATGCAGGCATTTGTATCAAAAGTACTTGCAGGAATTCCATTAAACTCAACTCTAAACAGAGCTAGATCCAGACTGATTGTTAGCTTTAATCCCAACCTATTGATTTGTTAATGAACTTTCTATTTAAAACAAAGCATCCTCTACAAGTACAAGCAATTTAATGTGCACTTATGTAGATGTTTCCGGTAGGAATAATAGTACACATAAGATATAAAGGTTTGTGGACACCTTGCCCTTTGCTCGGCTATTAACCTCCACTTTTCTAAAGCTTCTGCACAAGACTTTGAAGTGTGGCTGTGGGAATGTTTGTTTCGTTAAACACCAAATACGATTCCAGTTTACACCAAATGTTGTCAGTGAGGTTGGGGACTTTGTGCAGGACACTCTAGTTCCTGTATACCATCCTTCTCAGATCATGTCTTCTTGGAGCTTGCTTTGTACAGGTGCATTAGGATGCTGGAATATACTTAGGTTTAAAATGTCACAATTAACATAAGCATTACAGTTTTTCTCAGTTGCTTCGGAGCATGTCTCGAATCATCCTTAATATTTGTAAATCAGTAAGCGCGTTTTTAAATCAGTTTGTAAAACATTACAACACATTGGATTTCTTACAAAACCCTGTACGTTTCTCAAAATTCATCTTTATGACAGCACACAGTTTCAGTATTTCCTGATGTAAACTAAACTGTTTTTTATTGGTTGATCTCGTGCCTTACTTAGCAATTCAAGACATATTTACAACAAAGAAAATGAAGATAAATGACAGATTATGAGAAACGTTTTACCCATTATGCATTCAATGACATGTAATGAAGTGATAATGAGATGTTTTAGGGGCTATTCAGGTGAAACTGGTGTAGTATATTGTGTTCAGTATAAACGAATGATGATGTAGAAAACAGCAGACAATCTTATACAATCAATTAAATGAATGTACAGTACCAAAGCATTCGCAATTTGTTCAAAGCAACAAGAAATTGCTGATTTATGATGTGCACAAGTAACTCCATGATGTGGAGGTTGAACAATTGAATTTCTGATCTGAGAAACGCTCCAAAGCAACTGAGTAATAACTGTAAGTAAGTGACTTAATGCTTCAATTTGGTTAGAAGGAAGCCCTCCAGGCACAAAGTACCATCAGATACTATGAAAGATGACCAAGACTCCAACATTAAAACATGCTTTGCTTTACCATGTTGCCTCCTTTCATGACGTAAGGAGTCCATGCATCAAAGCGGTCTCCGTAGAGGAGGGTGTACTTCGTTACCCAGTCGTAGGAGTTGAAGGTACCCTGTGTGGCGATTGCAACGATGCGATACTTCCTACCCAGATTGATCTGCAGCCATGGCTGTGCATCTCCAGGGGCTGGAGACCAGCCACTACTTCCTACAGAACACATTATGAACATAAAACAATGCATTTATTTTGCAATCTTTATTTTAGGCTTCAAAAATGTATTGGTAATATGCACAGGAAATTTAATTAGCCTCTGATCTGACAGCTTACCGTGGAGTTTGGCAAAATGAGCAGAGTAGAGAAAATTGTATCTGGAGGAGGCCCAGAAAGAGGAGGCATAGAGTGGTGAAATAATTGAATCTAAACACGGTCCTGAAAAGAGAGAGAGAGAGAGAGAGAGAGAGAGAGAATTACTTATGATTTTAATAGATTTAGACATCACCATGACATGATTTTCTGGGTTTTCCATTTGATTAAAAAATAATTATAACAACATATTAATATTTAGCAGGGAACGGAGAACCCCTTTCACACTGTGTTAACTAAAAAAGCAGTCCAGCGGCTACAGAGTAGATAATGTGTCACTCAGAAATGTATAAATAGTCATCATATTCGAGCAGACATGGATAAGAATAAGGGACATGACTCAATGAAATTTTTAAACTGATCCAGACAGAAACTGAATGGATCAACTATGTGATCGGATGGAGGAATGCATAAATAGAAGCCAAGCTAGATGGATTAATGGATGAATGGTAAGTTATTAGATTGAGGGACAAACGAATAGAGCGATAAAGATTAAATGCACATATATGGACAGCTAGAAAATTAAGTAAAAAATGGAAAACTAGTGGATGAACAGAGATAAATCAAATAATCAATAGGATAAGACACATGGTAATGAATGGATGGATGGATGGATGGATGGATGTTTGAATGTGTAGCTGAATAGAGATACAAACCCCCCCCAAAAAGTTGGGACAATGTGTAGAATGTAAATGAAAATGGAATGCAATGATCTCATAAACCCATATTTTATTCACAGTAGAACATAGAAAGCATATCAAATGTTTAAACTGAAAAAAAAGATAACAAAAGGTTACAGAAACAAGAAAAGGTTTAAAATGTAAGTGATACTAACAAGGAAGTGCTGGAAGAACATTTTGCAACTAATTAGTTTAATTGGCAACGTCAGTAACATGATTGGGTATAAAAAGGGCATCTTAGAGAGTACGAGTCAGAAATAAAGATGGTCAGAGCTTCACCAATGTTCCTCAACCTGAAATTGCAAAGACTTCAAATATATCATCATCTACAGTACATATTATTAAAAGCTTTAGAAAATCTGGGGAAATCTCAGAAATCAAGGGACAATGCCAAAACACAATATTGGATGCCCATGAGGAGAGGGACCTTCTGGCTCTCAGTGCTCAGTTCAAAAGCTGCATCTCTGCTGGTATAGGAGTGCATTAGTGCCTATGGAATGGGCAGTTTGCTCATATGGAATGGCTCCATCAGTGGTCAATGATATATACAGGTTTAAGAGCAACAAATGTTTGCATCTAGGTGATGACTTTTCCAAGGAAGGCTATGCCTATTTCCGCAGGACAATGCTAAACTGCATACTGATTCTATACGTATACTGATGTATACTAATTCTATGACAACAGCATGGCTTTCTAGTGGCTTGGCTTTCACCAATTGAAAATGTTCGGTACATCATGTAACAAAAAATACAACAAAGAAGACCCAGGACTGGTGAGCTGTTAGAATCCTATATCAGGCAAGAATAGGACAATATTCTTCTCTCCAAAATGCCAGCAACAGGTTTCCCAGACATTTACAGACAGTTGTTAAAGATGAGGGGATGCTACACCATGGAAAACATGAGACGTGTTGCTACAATCAATTTCACAATTATCTTATTTTTTCTAAAAAAAATTTTTAAAAAAGTAAATTTTCTCAATTTACTATTGTGAATAATATATGGGTTGTTTATGCAGGCTGTTTTTATGTAAATTTTACACAATGTACCAATTTTTTCGGGATTGGGTTTGTATATAATATGTAGTCATAGATTGACAGGTAGATAAATGAGGAATGGATGAATAAATGGAAATATGGATGGATAGACTAATAAATGAACAGAAATGAACAGTAACAGCTTTTCAGACAGAGAAAGTGATTGTCAACTGGATAACTGATGGATTGCTGGATGCAATTGTACTGTAAATTGGTAAAAAACAGATGAAATTAGCAGATGGGTAAGGAGATAGATGAGTTGGATGACAAACAAAACTATATCTTTCAGATGATTTTGTTAAGTTAGTTTTCCAGCCTTTGTTCTGGTATCCTTGATGTTTGTCTGGATTTCTCCAAATAAAGCATTTACAGGGTTAACACTAGTAGACATTACATGAGTCTAATGGTCCATATCATTGTCTATATATGATAACCAGCCTATTGTCTTGCTCAATATTTAAGACTTGAGAGAGGGTCAATTTTTGTGTCCGTCCAATACAAAAGGCTATAGAACACTTAGCTGCACTGCTCTCTAATGCTGACTGAATGTTAATGTCCTTCCTTTTAGTAGACAGTTATGGAGAAAAATCGATCCAGATCCATGGTGACACTTCCTCCTTAGCATTAAACCTGCGTGTGATGAAATGTTGCTATTACCGCTTCAAGTAAACGACCTACTTTTTTGTCATAACATGGGCTGAAATGAATCTAACCTTAATCACAAATCATTCCTACGTTTCCACAGGAATCCTTGTACATCTGTCTAAGGCAGTCAAATTTCCATTCTCAATTCATTCATCTGTATTAAGGCCAATAATGTTAACGTCCAAAATCTTTGCCTTGTCTGTAAAACAGTGCAGGATTATGGGTATGCAGTAATTCAGGACCATATCCTATGCTGTTTCTGTTCCATAGCATAGCATCACTTCCTCCCTCATACAGTATCAATCTCAGGTTTCATTAGAAGCAGCCACAATTCAGCTTAATCTAAACAGTAGTGTCTGATAAAGAACATTTGTTTATTCCATCATGAATAAACAGCATCTAATCAGCGCCGTTTAGCAGCCTTTAATCTCAATATAGCTGAGAATTTAAATAAACAGAGCAAGACCAAATTATTAAAGAATGATTAGCTGATTAAAGGAATAGATAGATGAAAGAAGGCTTAAGGTTGGCTGTCTGGGTGGATTGACAGATGGAAGAATGGATGGATGAACAGAGAGGGGTAAGATAGATAAATTGGCTGACAGTTGAAGATATAGGTCGGTGGATGCATTCTGGGTGAGTGGATGGATAAGATGGATGGAACCAATGCATAGATAAATTGACTGAACCAATGACTCAAAGAAAAACCAAGTGTAAATAAAGTAGATGGAAGAATGGATGGACAGATGATAGCAAAGAAATTGCTAGAAAAAGCTGACTATTAAGGGTGGTACATGTGGGATACATGTTTATGAATTCAGGAATAAGAGGCATGTAGATGGATGGATGGATGGATGGATGGATGGATGGACGGATGGATGGACGGATGGATAGGTGGATGGATGAATGGATGGATGGATGGATGGATGGATGGATGGATGGATGGATGGATGGATGGATAGACCAATGAATAAACAGAAAGAAAACAGATTTTGTATAAGATGGGTGGATGGATGGATGAATAGATGGATGGATGGATGGATGGATGGATGGATGGATGAATGAATGGATAATAGGATGATGATAGCAAACATTCAGTGACTACACAAAATGACTACACCTAATAGCAGTGATGTGTTTCAGTGTCATTTTAAGTGGAAAACAATTACAAAGGTCTGAGTGGCCAGTGCTTGACATTCAGAAGCAATAATAGAGGACAGAAGAGTGTGTGTGTGTGTGTGTGTGTGTGTGTGTGTGTGTGTGTGTGTGTGTGTTTGTCTGTCTGTCTTTGGCCCACTGATTCACAGCTGGCCCATGGTAACCAATTCTTCACGCTGTTGATTCTCTGTTGTATTAAAATGAATTGATTATATACGGAAAGCGTGTTCATAGGAATCATCTCTGTTTCATTCATTAATCCTGAATAACTCTTTAGACCTCTGTAACTCTGTATATATTAATATTCAGCCTTTTCTCCTAAATACCATACAAATAAAGCTGAATCATTTTTCAATAGATTTTATTCAACAACCTTTCAGTGACTTATAGAAGATATCAGGTGTGTTAGGAATCACTAGTTCCATGCAGAGTCTCCTGAAGTATCTCTGAAATCAGACAATTATTTGTCCATAACAGCAGATCAGACAGTATTTCCAGCTAGAAGACAAATAAAATAGATAGATAGATAGATAGATAGATAGATAGATAGATAGATAGATAGATAGATAGATAGATAGATAGATAGATAGATAGATAGATAGATAGATCACACACACACACACACACACACACACACACACACAGCTATCTCTGCATGCCAAAAATCCCAACCCCTTTTCATCGTTCTCTTTCACTTATAGTTCACAAAAGAGCATCATCTTTCTTTCAGTTACTACAATTATTCATCCCCCCTCCCTGCGACTCATTATTTCTCTCTCTCTCTCTCTCTCTCTCTCTCTCTCTCTCTCTCTCTCTTTGTGGTTGTGTGTCCTGTCGTCGTGATTTTTTTAGCCCTCACCGTCAAATCCAAGGGGATAACATTAC
This sequence comes from Silurus meridionalis, assembly GCF_014805685.1. Classification (NCBI taxonomy): domain Eukaryota; kingdom Metazoa; phylum Chordata; class Actinopteri; order Siluriformes; family Siluridae; genus Silurus; species Silurus meridionalis. Next base: position 4,044,399 of record NC_060897.1, read on the forward strand.
TGTGAAGGAGAATCCTAGGATCCTGCATCCACAAGCATGTGCAAGCTCACACGTACACACACATACACACACACACACACACACACACACACACACACACACACACACACACACGTATACACACACACACACACGCAATCTCCCCCACCGATCCAGGCTGACGCAGCACTTTTGCTCTGAGTGTGCGTCTGCATACCACATTAGCTGCCTCACATGAACTCACAGCACAATGTCTTTCAGCCGAGCGTTTCTGTCCCTGGAGGATGTCTTAGGTATATACTTTCCCTTCACATATCAGGATATTATGCAGTTTCTTTTTAAATCTGTCACATAATTATGAATAATTCAGAACGGCATCAGCCAATGAGGATACAGGACACAGGAACACCCAAAATAAACCTCTAGATATGACAAATCCACACAGGTGCACTCTCATTTCTCACACAGACCATTCAATCTGCCAGTGATTCGTACTGTCACACGCTGCAAGGGTCTCTATCTATCTCTTACAAACACACACATACACACACCCACTTATCCATAAAAGCCCACCATGGCCCAAAAATCTCTCTGACAGAGCATGTAATAAATGCAGCTCTGTTATCTAGAATGTTCCAGGACGTTCAAACATCCATTTCCTTTTGGGATTTTTTTTTACTAGAACTATGATGACAGTATAAAATAAACCAAAACCTATTTAACTCCCTCGATATTTAATAACATCAGGTACATTATAAAGACAAAGATTTTTAGGACACCTGACCATCACACCCATTGCCACTCATAAGTCCAATCTTCTAAGAAGGATTTTCTCTAGATTTTTGGGATTGGATGTTTGCACGCTTTTGCAAAAGCATTGCTGAGCTCAGATGGTGATGCTGATGCTGGTGAGGACATCTGGAGAACATCCTGTTCCAGGTTATATCAAATGTGTAAGAGGTTGAGCTCCAGGTTCTTGTGTTCTCCTACTTTAAACTACGTCGTCACGTCCGGTGAAAGGAGTATTGTAAAGCTACAGCATGCAAGGACAATTTTGTGTTTCTTAAAGCTACATCTAGTGTGTGATAGTCATCAGATGTACACATATGTTTGCCCATATAGTATGAGATATATATGTAAGAGGTAACCTCCAAACCCCATGGGCTTACCCTGCTTGTATAGCTACTGCATAGAACATTTACAATATCAGAACTAGTAGTACATTTGTATTAGTGTGAAGCGAATGAGTGCTTTGGGTTCAGTATTTTGCATAAATGAGTCCATCAGGAGATCTGTTGTGAAGAATAGTGGTCTGTGGGAAATTTGGTAGATTTTCAGAAGCTTCGTAGTAGAGGTGTAATGCATTGACGTGATGGTTCGACTTATGATTTTTCAATCTTACAATGATGTTAGAAAACACTTGAACCAGCACTCATCCACATGCCCTCTACCATGGTACTACTGGTTACCATTCTTTAAGATTCCTGGGTAGGCTAGGCCATGTCTTGACTATTGATTTACTTATCGAATGGATACCGGATTTTTCCGAACAACTGTGGTTCTTCTCAAAAAAGTTCCTACAAAGTTGGACACAATCAATTATATAGGATTATATAGGATATTTTCCCTTTATTTTATTTATTCTATTTTCACAAATATTCAATCTCAAAATATAATGGTGTGTGAGTGTGTGCTGTTCATTTCAGCACTATATTACTGTTTCTTTACACTGTCAGATGTGAGCAGCTGATAATGCTGAGGCTGAAGCTAAGATCCTAATAAGATTCTTTAGTTGAGCTTCAGGCACATCATCTGACCAGGTCAGAATATTTGTACATCAATATATAGCGGAAAAACTGAATACATATACAATGTAGCTCAAATGATGATTAATAGTGTATAAGAGTAATAATATAACGCAATCTTGTGAAGTTTGAAAGTCATATACTCGCATGATCCTGCTCATAGTAAACATTTGTTGCGAATTTGATGTGAAAGAAATTGTAGTATATATCATAATTTAGAATGAAAATGGAGTGGCATTGAGTAAAAGACAGGAGGTGGAGCTGGAGGTAGCAGAGCTGAAGATGTTGAGGTATTCGTTGGGAGTGACGACGATGGACAGGATTAGAAATTAGTTTATAGAGGGACATCTCATGTAGGACATTTTGGAGACAAAGTGAGGGAGGTGAGATTGAGATGGTTTGGACATGTTCAGAGGAGGGACATGGGGTATATCAGTAGGAGAATGCTGAAGATGGAGCCACCAGGAAGGAGCAAAAGAGGAAGACCAAGGAGGAGGTTTAAGGATGTGGTGAGGGAAGACATGCAGGTAGTTAATTTGTGTTAGTTTGTGTTTACAGTGGCAACATAATACGAGTTTGGACAATATATGAACAAATGTTTGTGAACACCTGATCATAAGGTTCTTATGTGATTGTTGAACATCCCATTCTATATTTAGTTTCTATTTGCCCTTATAATGACCTCCACTCTTCTGGAAAGATTTTTAGATTTTGTGGTTTGCGCTAATTTAGACATAAGGGTGTTAGTAAAGTCAGGTACTGATGTAGATGAGGTGAGGAGGCCTGGGGTGCAGTCAGCATTCACATTCAGCCAAAATCTGTTTAATAGCGTTTAGAATGGAAGATCTTCCACTCCAACTGATGTAAAGCATGTTCAAGTGAAGGGAAAATTCAATGCTAGAATGTCTGAAAACACCCTGTGCAAGTGTGCAGTAACAATTTGGAGAAGAACCACAAATGGTTGAAAAATGACAAGTGTTCCAATATTTTTGCCTATATTTTTGTAGTCAGTTTTAAGCCACACCCACCTTGGCATTAAAATGCTACACAGATTCAGACACCCTTAATGCAAAGCATTTGGGCCAAATCTACTGAATTTGTGAGTCATTCCTTCCCACAGGCCATTAGTCTCCGAAACAGATCTTCTGATGGACTTTTGTTTCACCTCATTTCACTCTGTTACGTAAACTACTCAACCCAGAGCACTTAGTCACCTCGCAATAAGACAAATGTACATGTTATTTTTTTAAATCTGCATATATAAGTCAATATTCTTATTTTGTTACTCAGGATTTTTTTAACCATTTACCCATTTTTGTATCCAGAAAAGCCAAACGATCAAATACATTTCAGGTATAATAATATTTTATATGTATTTTTTTACCACTTATTGGAGCCATATTGCTTTTTATTCCTAAATTCTCCACTGGCAGGACACCATCATGTTTCTAGAGAACCCTGTTTGACTCAATTTGAGTGACAAGAAGACAATAATAATTAAATCCTCCTGTGCAATAAAAGCATAAAATTTGATTTCTTTCATGTTTTTCATATAGTCTATAGCTAACAATATACACTACAAGGACACAATTATAAGAACAAGTGACTTATCCATCCAAATGTTGTTCGTCCCCACGACATTACCACAATCCTGAAAGCCCACAATTGTACAGAATGTATTTGAATGTGGAACCATGAAGCTAGCAGATGCAAACCTGCTCCAGCAAGACAATGCCCCTGTGCACAAAGCCAGCTCTCAAAGATATACTTTACATGGGTTGAAGAGGAAGATCTCCTTCCATAAAGCTCTGACCCTCAACCCTTTGGAATGAATTTGAACTCTGGCTGCACCCCAAACCTTCTCACCTCACCTTCAACAGTACCTAACTTTAATAACACCCTTGTAGCCGAATGCAATCTCCACAAATCTCAAAAACTCATCTTCCCAGAAGAGTGAAGCTTATTATAAGGGCAAATGGGGACTAAATGTGGGATAGAATGTTCAAAAAGAAGCATGCATCGATCTTCTGCTTAGATGTCCACAACAAAATCCAGACAACAATTCACTTTCCACGTGTGTATAACGTGATGCACGATCCAGGCTACTATAAGGGTTGAGAAAATGCTAGCTTGAGAAGCAGAGTTAAGGAGAAAAAAAATCAATGGAGTTATATGAACAGGTCCAAGGTCACTTGGTTCAGCCCTGACCTCAGGTTTCTTCTCTGCATGTGCTCCCGAGAGGTTTCTTCCCAAACACAACTCAAAAGGTGAACTGGCTGCTCCAAATTGCTATGGTATGAATGAGCGTTATGCCCCATGATGTCAGGGTGTGTTCCTGAGCTCCACCATGACCCTGGTCAGGAAGAGGTGCTTTTTTTGAAGCACAGCAATGTTCTTGGTCATGCACTGCAATACATTTATTCCTCTCTTAGGAACATTTCTAAAAGTTGCCAGAACATGACATATATATAAATATGTAGATTTTTGTCATATCGCCACTCCCCTATAATATCCATCCCACACACACACACTTTCAAATGCTTAAATATGCAAGATGGCATGATGTCAGCCTTAAATTACAGCCATTTCTACCAGTCCAACCCTTTCATCCTTCAGCATTTCCGTGCATACTGCAAAGTTTGCAGCGAGAGGATTCCTCTGCAATACACGTCAATGCACGAGCCCGTCCTCGTGGTACAGGTGACGCCGCGCGCGCGTTCGGGGGAAACGCGATTAAAAACGCAATTATATATTCAGATTGTAGTGTTAATCCAATGTATATTGTTTGTCTTTTCTATCTGAACACTAATGTCTGGTACTTTATGACGGTGCACGGAAAGGAGGTGCACGGCGTCCTTCCTGGTGTAGGATGCGCTCCGCGGAAAGTTGTGTGCGGGCGCGAGAAAGCACCGCAATGCAGAAAAGAGCCCCGCGCGTGCCCCACCGCAGGATAGCTCCCTCTCTCTCTCTCTCTCTCTCTCTCTCTCTCCCTCCTTCATCTCTCTCCTTATACTTTTGATCTCGCGCCATGTTACAATCCCCAATTCCTTCAAAAGCGAAAATCAAATCTTAAAGAAAAATAAATAGAATAAAATTAAAACACTTTTTTTTGTATGAAATGAGAAGACAGATGTGTGAGAGGTGTGTTACTCTACGCTCTTTTATAGCATTTAATCTCCCCTCTAAGCACGCGCCCAAACCCGTGCATTGCATTGCATTGCATCTTGCGACACTTACGTGATGAGCAGCGATGCAGCGCGAATAAGAGCAAAAGGCCGGGAAACAGAAAGCGCACGTTTCTGAGCTCCATCATCTTCCTCTCCCGGCGCTCTGGGGTCGGATTCCCACGACGGCTCGCCCCCGATGATTAGAACAGTAATGGTGGGAGGCAACGGGGCAGCGAGGACCGGCTTTCTCCCCTCTTTCTCCCCGCGCTCCCGTTTTCCGCTAACTTTAACTCGCGCTGTTCCAGGTGCTCTGCCCGCCGGACGCGCGCACGGTGCTGATGCTGCGACTTAGCGGGAGCGCGCACACAATCACACTGTAATACAAGTGCAGGGAGCTGGAAGCTGAATTAACACTTCTAATGCTGAATAAACTGTTACTGTCTATCTATCATGTGAGGGCTAAAGAAATCATGAAGACAGGACACAAAAACACAGGGACAGAGAGAAAGAGAAAGAGAGAAGAGAGAGAGAGAGAGAGAGAGAGAGAGAGAGAGAGAGAGAGAGAGAATGAGTCGCAGGGAGGGAGGATAAATAATTGTAGTAACTGAAAGAAAGATGATGCTCTTTTGTGAACTAGAAGTGAAAGAGAAATGAAAAAAAAAAAAAGATGAAAAGGGGTTGGGACTTTTGGCATGCAGAGATAGCTGTGTGTGTGTGTGTGTGTGTGTGTGTGTGTGTGTGTGTGTGTGTGTGTGTGTGTGTGACACATCTATCTATCTATCTATCTATCTATCTATCTATCTATCTATCTATCTATCTATCTATCTATCTATCTATCTATCTATCTATCTATCAGACAAATAATGGTCTGATTTCAGAGCACAGTTGAGTAATGCTGGAGTATAACTCAACTGTGTGTCTTAGTCTCTATGCCCTGAGGAGGTGTGATGTTTACATCTGTGAGAGTCTTCTACCATCTAATGCTAATCTATCTACCTGACTATGCTGCACTACAAATTCATTTCATCATAGATATATCTATCATGGGACATATCTTTGTGGATGAGTGCTCATCAATTAAAACTCAACCCCAGAAAAACAGAACTGCTGGTCATCCCAGGTGATTGATCTCCAGGTCAAGATCTTAGAATAACTCTTCTTGACTCTCTGCTCTTCCCTTCAGCCACTGCTCGTAACCTTGGGTTACTATGGACAATCAATTGTCCTTCTCCTCACATGTTGCTAATGTGGCTTGTTCTTGTCTATTTCTTTGCTCCAACATCTGAAGGATTCAATTATTTCTGTCCACACAGGCTGCCCAGGTGCTTGTCCAGTTTCTTGTTATTTCGAGCCTGGACCACTGCAGCTCTCTGCTGGCAGGTCTTCCTCCGTCCTTCCTTCGTCCACTGCAAATGATCCAAACGCAGCTGCACGACTTGTGTTCAGTCTGCCCAAGTTCTCCCACACCACCCCACTGCTGCTCCTTCACTGGCTTCCAGTAGCTGCACGTATCAGATTCAAAACACTGATGCTTGCCTACAAGGCCAAAAATGGACCAGCACCATCTTACCTCAGAGACCTCATCACATCTCGCACTGCACCACGCTGTCTGAGATCCTCCAGCACTGCTCGACTGGTACCTCCTTCTCTCAGAATGAGAGGTAACTATACTTCAAGGCTTTTCTATGTTCTGGCACTGATGTGGTGGAATGAACTTACCATAAATGTCTGTACAGTGGAGTCCCTGACTATCTTCAAGTGACGACTGAAGACCTACCTCTTCCTGAAACACTTCAATTAGCACTTTCCAAGTTTTTTTTGTAAAAATCAAGAATTGTAGTCTTATTTATCTTAAGTTTGTAATTTAGCATACAAGGGTGGATTTATATATTACTAGAGACTCAAAGCATTTTTTTGCTCGCTCTGAACACAAATGTAAATGTAATTTTAAATTAGTCTGTCTGTCTGTCTGTCTGTCTGTCTGTCTGTCTGTCTGTCTCTATGTCTCTATGTCTCTATGTCTCTATGTCTGTCTCTCTGTGCTGCACTACAACCTAAATTCAAATGAATCTATCTATCTATCTATCTATCTATCTATCTATCTATCTATCTATCTATCTATCTATCTATCTATCTATCTTTCTTTTGTTTCTCGCTCTGGACACAAATGTAAATGTAAATGTAATTTTAAATTAGTCTGTCTGTCTGTCTATATGTCTGTCTGTCTGTCTGTCTGTCTGTCTGTCTGTCTCTATGTCTGTCTCTATGTCTGTCTGTCTGTCTCTATGTCTGTCTATCTGTTCTGTGCTGAAGAAATGTAATCCGTCATTATTACAAACTGATGAACATTTGCAGTACTAAATCACCAAGACATTCTTACCACAGATCCACAGATGTTAGATTTTATAACGACCCACACTACTGTCACAGAAGTACTGAACTCCTGCTGTCCAATCAGAACCAGGACCAAAACCGGTTTACCTTGTGCACATGTTCTTATTAGCAATAGTAATATTAATACTAGTTGATGTTCCTATAACAGCACGTCAGACTGTGTTTCAGTGATGAGCGAAAAAGCCACCCAAAAAGTGTCACATTTTGTCCATGACATGATTATATAAACAGCTTTGGCTTTAAGAAGTGGGTTTGTAGGCCAGATGCATGCATGGCATGGGCTCGGTTGCAGTACAGGCAATACAGGCATCCAGCTCAGGATTTGTGCTGCGGTTTTTTTAATCAGTTCAGATTGAAGCTTTTTCATAATACTCATGTTTTTCAAAAAATTTAAACATAGGCAGAAACACGGTTCAGAGGCTTTAACTTCTTCTGTAAAGCTGTAGTCAAAAAATTCAGAATGCAATCAGGGGATTTATGGTTGTAATCTTTCCCACCTGTTCTTTATTATAGGCACTGATTAGATGCTGTCGGCTAGTTTATTGGAACCCTCTTCTCTCAAATCAGCATTGATTTCCTTCTATTTTTAGCCCTGTATTACTCCAAAGACATCACCATTTTCAGTATATATTTGAAATATAAATATAAATGTGATGGCAGTGTAATTCCTTTTGTTTTGCATAAACCATGTTTATTTATTTTTTATGAAATAAAAAATGTGAAAAAAAACAGCAAAAATGGTTTGCAGTTTATAAGTATTGCTAAAGTATTGATAATAATATTGATTACATTTTTGTATATTAAAGCTTTTTCACAAAATAAACACGGTGTATTTTAATAACCAGTGCAACCATACTTTTTACAATAGAGTACTAGTAAATAAAATACCGCTGCCAGATTTCTTTTTACCATGAATTTAGTAATAAATATTCTAAATAATTAATTGGGAAAATATATAAAAACAACAGAATGTGTCAAATGATGTGTTAATAATAATGCATTGTAAAAAGGAATTTCAAACTAATTCTCCAAAACCCTCCTGCCCACCAAATCACATGGTGTCTAAAAATAATATCTATTGCTACAATATGCAGACTACATTCTGTACATTTTCCTCCTTATGATGGTAAAGTGGTAATTGTCTGTTTAAAATGTTGTATTTTTAACTGGAATGTTGTGCGTTTAAATCCCAACATTGCAAAGCTGCCACTGCTGGACCCCTGAGCATGGTTCTCAATTGTAAAAATATCAACTAGTTGTAAATTGCCCTCATAAAGTATTTGAATAAATGTAATTTATAATAAATTTATTTATTTATTTTTAACTCAGTCATTAGGGTTGCACAAGCCAGTGCACTCTTAGTGCTGGTCCCAAGACCCGATAAATGGGGAGGGTTGCGTTAGGAAGAACATCAATCATAAAACTTGTGCCAAATCAAATATGTAAATCACAAACTGGAATTTCATACCAGATCAGTCGAGGCCCAGGTTACCAACGACCATCACAGATATCGTTAGCCAACAGGGTACCAGTGGAAATTGGGCTGCTGTTGGCTGAAGGAGGAAAAGGAGAGGAGGAAGACGTCTACAGAGACGGCAGGGAAAGGAGCAGTGTAGGAGAGTGGTGGTTCGCGTTGGTAATTTAAATGTTGGCACTATGAATAGAAAAGGGAGAGAGGGAGCTGATATGATGGAGAGGAGAAAGATAGATATGTTGTGGGTTCAGGAGACCAAGTGGAAAGGGAGTAATGGCAGGAACATTGGAGTTGGGTTTAAACTGTTCTATCATAGTGTGAAAGGAAAGAGAAATGGTGTAGGGGTGATCCTGAAGGAAGAGTACAGTATGAGTGTAGTGGAGGTGAAGGGAGTTTCTGATAGGGTGATGAACATGAAACTGGAAATTGAAAGGGGGTGATGATAAATATCATTAGTGCTTATGTTTCACAAGTGGGCTGTGAGATGAAGGAGAAGTAAAAATTCTGGAGTGAGTTAGATGAAGTGGAAGAAGGTGAACCTAGGAACGATTGGTGATTGGGGCAGACTTTAATGGGCATGTAGGTAAAGGGAACAGAGGTGGAGATGCTTTGACCCAGTCGTCTAACCATCACAATTTGGCCTCATCAAACTCGCTGAAATCCCTACGTTCACCCATTTTCCCTGCTTCTAACACATCAACTTTGAGGACAAAATAATCAATTGTTGAAAATATATCCCACATACTATCAAGTGCCATGATGAAGAGATAATCAGTGTTTTTCACTTCACTGTTCATAATGTTAGAATGTTATGTCTTTTTGGTCTATGTACATTGTTCTAATGAATTAAACCAATAAAGACATTTGGGGAACAAAATTTGCCAAAGTTTGCCAATCCAACACAATAATAAGAATAGACTGTTCACTTACTGCTTAATATATCCAACCCCCCGACAGGTACCATTGTAATGAGATCGTCATCGTCATTCATTTCAACTACTAGTGGGGTGTGTGTGTGTGTGTGTGTGTGTGTGTGTGTGTGTGTGTGTGTGTGTGTGTGTGTGTGTGTGTGTGAGAGAGAGAGAGAGAGAGAGAGAGAGAGAGCGGGAGGGAGGCAGGATGTAAATTTTGAATTCCTGTGATAAAATATTAAATCTCATCCAGAAATAAGGGAAGCTTTACAATCTTCAAGGTCCTTTAATTAGAAGATAACCATGCTTTGTTGGCTTCAAAAGAGCGTTATCTCTTGCCAAATAAACAGGCTTACACCCGCCTCACTTTTATAGGATAATGTTAGTAGCATGATGAAATAATATAATGGGGGGGGGAAAGAACTTGAAACTCTTCGGTACCATATTAGTGTGTGGAGAATCCAATCCAATGCAAATGGAAAGCTCAGTAGTTAAGAAGTTGGCCTTCTGATTGTAAGGTTGTGAGTTTAAATCCCAGCACCACCCAGCATCCCCCTCGTGGGCCTTTGAGCAAGGCCCTTAACCCTCATTTACTCAGTGGATAAATAAGATGAATAAATGTCGCTCTTGCAAGACACGATTTAAGCTTTTAGATGTGCTTATGACGTTTATTTAGATCAGAGACGAAGAAGGACCAGAAATCAAACTTGATTAATTTAAAATAAAATAAAAGTTGCCATGGTTCATGCAAAAGTGATAGAAGAGTATGTGCAAGAGTGAAAGGGAAGTTTATAAGATGGTGCTGAGACCTGCAATGTTGTATGGTTTAGAGACAGTAGCACTGAAAGGAGACGGAGAAATGAGAAATGAGAAATGAGTTTATTAGAGGAACATGCAGGTAGGGACATTTTTGAGATGATTCAGAAGGTTTGATCGTGTGCAGAAGAGAGACATGGGCTATATCGATAAAAGAATGCTGAGGATGGAATAGGAGGAGGAAAAGGGGATGTGGTGAAGGAAGACATGCACAGGGATGGATTGAAAGAGGCAGATGTAAAGGACAGGACATTTACTATTCATTTTACTTATTTGTATAAATAAAAAATAAAGCGTTACTTTAGAATCTGCTTAACTAATGCAGTTTTACATTTTAAAGTTTCTAGTTCAATAAAACCTATACATAGTACAATATAAACATAGATACAATCCTATTTATAGTACAATAGAGTGATATAGTACTGGAGAGTCAATGCCTAATTCCGTTATTCAGGCAATCAGAGAAATCTAATGAGGGACATAAAGCTGCTGCTTATTTCTAAAGGGTTTTCCAAGTTGGCCTACTTCGAATTTACTTATATGCTTTACTTTTCATTAAAATGTACATTTATGCAGCTCAAAAAATAAATCCAAATATGTTATATTTAATATGTAAGTAGCATTAAAGATTTTTGTCAGTGGTTTCTTGTTTTCTTCCTCTCATGTATATGGCATGGAAGGCCAACTTTGAACCTTGGGCCCTAGCTTGTGCATTACAATCATTACAAACAATTCAAGTAGTCATTCCAACCATGTGCAGTACAGTACATGGGTAAATCAATCAATGAATCAATGTTTCCCCAGAACCATATTCTAAATTTCATTCCTAAATGTTAAGCAAATACTAGCTGCTATAATGAGAAACAGTATTAACCAATCAGGATTTTGCATTTATGCTTTTCTTCTACTACTCAGCTAGATACAGTGTAATAACAATATTTTTGAATTTGAATAAATCAATAATAATAATGAATATTCATGAACAATATCGATTTTAGGAACAATATTCATATTCATGAACAAAAATGCATTAAAACATAAGCCAGTGATTCTGGCTTATGTTTTAATGCATTTTTTGTTCATGAATATGTACTCAATTATTCCAAATAATCTTTTCTCTTTATTATATAGTTTCTTTTGGTTGCAATGCTGCCAGAACCAAGTGTCTGAAAAAAATGCAAACCCAGGATCATTTGATGAGGTGAATATCGATGCTTCTGTTAGAGATGAAGTATGTTTGTGGTGCAGTTGTGGCTGCAGTGAAAGGAGACTTGTTGAATTGTGTTCATTGGTTTTGTTGCTGTGGAAATGACATTAATTTACACTGTATGAAATTCCAGTCTCTGATGCAGAGCTCTGTTAAACTGCGTTTCTCTATAATATTGATTTTTTTTTTTCTGTAGCCATGGTGTTATAAAGATGGTATTAAGAGGTGGATTGATTCAGGTAGGACACCCCTGAAGGCATTGGTGTGAAATGCACAACCCACCGGTGTTGAATAGACTGCAGTGGAGACTGCACATCTATTTTGTTCTCTTTAGTTTAAAAAGTCATTCATCATTTAATTGCAAACAAACTTTTAACAAAACGTGTACTATTTATATATTCCTTTTGACAGGTTTTCCAGTTGAGCCTTTTTTTCTTTGACTGAGTGATTTTCCTGTTTTTTGAAAAAATGTTTTTTGGAAGCTACACTATATGAAAAAAGGTTTGTGAACATCTGACCATCTGATTTTTTAACATTTCATTCCACATCTAGACCCCATTTGCGTATTACTTAGCATGCCTTCGATACTGTTGTTGTATAAAGATCCATCGATCAGCTCTCATGTTCAAATATTGGTCCTACAAGGGATTTTTCTGAGTTGAATGTGAATAGGAACTGTTTCCTCATACATCATCATACAAACAAGAAGGCATTCTTTCACTCAGTCTTGTACAATATGTGTACAAAATTATTGTAAAGCCTTCCGGAAAACGTTTACCACAAAATTGGTAGCACACAATTGTACAGGATGTCAATTAGATGCGTTAAAATTACATTTTACCAGTACTAGGAGACCAAAGCCAGCTCAATAAAGATATGCTTTAAAGGGTTTGGAGTGGAAGATCTCCTGCTACAGAGCTCTGACCTTTAACCCTATTGAACACCTTTGGATGAATTGGAACGCTGACTGCACCCCAGGCCTCCTTGCCTCACCTACGTCGGTACCTAACTTTACTAAAAACCCTTGAATGATCACAAATCTTTATAATCACACTCTAAAATCTAGTGGAACATCTTCCCAGAGGAGTGGACGATATTATTATAACAGCAAATGAGGACTAAATGTGAAATGGAACATTCAAAAAGCATTAGAATCATATAGTCAGATGTTCACAAACTTTTGACTATATAGTGTATTACTTTTGGCTACTTTTAAGTGAATCTAATTTTGACACATGTTCATGAAAGTATCATTTTCTCAACCCTTTTTTTTTACTCCTGTTTAACTGTGGAACAGATCACACTGTGGTTTTATTCAACATATTTCCTCAACTTGACTGGAACAAATTCATTGTGACAGCACTACATATTATAAATTACAATTCTGGTGACAAAACACATACCGTTTCATGGAAGTGTGACTCTACTGTTATCCACACACACACATACACACACACACACACACACACACACACACACACACACACACACACACACCACCTATCTCTGGCTGCATTCTAAGAAAGAATAGTCCTTAATGCATCCCCTGGTGTGAAATTTGCTATATTAAAGGCAACAGCTACTAAAATTGAGCAAGCATTTCCTTTCTCACTGATGTCAATTCAAACCAAAATTCAAATATTTTTTTTTCCTTAGAAAGTCTGAAGTCATTAATCTTGACTCTTGATGAGGCCAGGGACCAGGTTAACTTCACACCAGAGCATAACCAATTCCCGGCTCTGTGTGTTATTTTAGTAATCAAAGCCAAAGCCAAAGCCGGCACTGAAACACTTCCTCAGGCCTTTAATATCCTGTCCAGGATACAAGCATTTGAACACTCAGCACATTTTTTACAACAATTTTCACTGTCGAAATAAACAGTTAGCCAGAAAGAGCTCATATCCGGATCTGCAGCCAAAATCACAGCTTAATAAGCCTCTTTTATGTGGATTTAGGAATCGGATCTATTCAAGAACATTATTACACAAGTATAACTACATCATTTTTTAATGATGTCCATGGAAAAGATTTGCTATTCCCTAGTATATGACTTAGTGATGGGATGTTCATGAACGATTAATTCATTTGGAACAAGTCAAACAATTCATCTCATAGAGTTTGCTAATTTTCTTCAATTTCTATTTTTTATTTTCTCGTGATCATGCCATTATTTTCTCACCATAACAAAAGTTGTTTTCTTGTCATTTCAACATAACAACGTTTGTAACCCTAGTTCCCTGAGGGAACGAGATGCTGCATCCAAAATCTTTGGGGACACGGTTGTCAATGCTCTGAAATAATATGTGCAATTAGTCTAAATTGGAGGCAGGCTGTCACCGGCCAGGTGACATCACAACAAGGAAATATAAAACACACATGGAGTAAAGCCAGCACCAGCTTCTGTAACAAAACAGAAAGCGCTGAAGGGATGCCGGAGGTGTGGCTTAGAGATGCAGCATCTCGTTCCCTCAGGGAACTATGGCTACATATGTAACCTAGAGACATTCCCTTTCATGAATCGAGCTTCGTCGGAACGCTTTAGGAATGAGAGTCCAATACTGCCACACTGACCAGTCCCTGAAGGCCATGCCTGGAGTGAACGCCAGAAAGGAGGGGGAAACAGAGAGGGCCTGTAGATCACCTACTCTCCTCAAATAGCCAGCAAGAAAGCAGTCTTAATAGACAAATGGTCTCGACCAAAGGCTCGAAGGGGGGCTCAGAAAGCACAAGGGGGCAGGTCTCACCCAGGCACTCTTGGTATCACCCTTAGCCTCCGGGTGCTGCGAAGAAAAATTACGTCAGGAGTGGGTTTCTGCCCAGTGAATGCCCCGACACAGGGGCGTGATATGCCGAAAGGGCGGACGCGTAAACTTTAATGGTGGACGGAGCCAATCCTTTTGCAAACTATTCCTGCAGGAACTCCAGCACTGAACCAACTGGGCAGTGGACTGAGTCAAATTGGTGATGAGCGCACCACACAGTGAACAGATGCCGTTTTGCGGCATTTGACCTCCTCGTGGAGGGAGCTCTGGATTGGAGAATGGTCTTTACCACCGTCTCCATAGCTCTGGGCTCCATAGCTATTGAGCCCCCTGATTGAGAGAGGATATCCCTCCTTTAAAGGAATCTTCCATGGGCGGTCCACCGTGGGTCTACCAGGAGGAGATGGACTCCTAGTGAACTCTCGCCAGAACCCCCAGGGAAAGGCAACCAGCAGCCGCGGAGACAGTATAAAGTCTCTCTAGATGCAAACTGTCTACTTGGGTTTTGCCAAACCTCTCCCACATTTCATGGTGGGTGGAGGCACCATTCCCCAGGTCTGGACTCCTGCCTCGACAGGGTGTCGGCTGCTTTGTTCAACCGGCCTGGGATGCAAGCTGCTCTCTAGGCAATTGATATGCCATAGTAGATGGGGCCTCTCCCATAGACCTTGCATGGAGCGGCCACTCATGGCCCCGTGAGGGGCGCATCTGTCGTTAGAACTACGCAATGACCTGGACTCCCAACACGGGGCCTTGAGATAGGAACCCAGGATCTCGTCAAACATCTTAGGCATGTAGGCATTGCAGCATGACCTTAATTATAAAGAGGGGATTGCCCTTCCCTGAGAACCCATGGGCCCTGAGCCACCACCTAATGAATCTCATGTACAGGAGCCCAAGTGGAATGACATTGGATGCTGTTGCTATGAGCCTGAGCAAGTCTCTAAAGCTGCTTGACAGTGAGTAACTGAGGAAAGCTCCCATATGACGCCGAGATAGGTGATTCTCTGTGATAGAGAAAACACACTTTTCCTGGCATTCAGCCGAAACCCCAGTTCCTTCATGTAAGCAAGAACTACATCTCGATGCCAGACCGCTAACTGCTCTGATCGAGCTAATATCAACCAAACATCTATATAATTCAGGATGCAGATGCCCTGAATTATATAGGGAAGCCAAAGCCGCATCGACACAATTCATAATGGTGCAGGGTGGAAGGACCCGATATTGGTACGCATCGACCCCAAAAGTGAACCTCAGGAACTTCCTGTCAGAAGGGAGGATGGGTACATAAAGTACGCATTCTTTAGATCTACCGTGACAAACCTGCTTGAGGGTCAGCATTTTAAACCGGAGCTGTCGCGACACTCTAGCGCTGCGCCCGCCAAACACTCTAATGAGAGCGGCGTGGGAGGTACCGCTGGAACACCGCCGACAGTTTATTCGCTTCCTGAAACCTTTCTGAAAAGGCCTGAGGGCGAGAGTGGGGCATCCAGCAGCATGGCTTTGTCCCTGTCAGACATTTCGGACAGGGTGAGCCACAGTCTCGCTCCGGCTGTCTGGGCGGCAATAGACCAGCCAATGGCCTTAGTGGTCTCTTTTCTGGTTTGCATGGCCGGGTCCACCGTATGGCGGAGCTCTTGTATCTGGCCACCCATGATGTTTCCCACATCCAGCTGCCGCAGCAGGTTGGCTTGGTATGCCTGTAAGACTGCCATGGTGTGCAGACATCCAATGGCCTGACCTGCTGAGGAACTGCACCCCCAGGGGAAGAGAGGCGGAGCTGCATGCTCTCATGGAAGGGGGAAGAAACCACCAAAAGACCTGCTTCCGAAGCTGGACTCGGCATGTGAGGTACGAGAAAGCATCTCCAAACCATCTGTGAGGTTCATTTGTAAACCCCAGGAACTGGAACTCAGCTTGTGACTGATTGAACACATTATTTTAGCGCATGGACAACGTTCCCAAAGTGTTTCAACGCAGCTCAAGTTCTTAAAAGGGCATAACTATAATTGTTTCTTTATGATCACTACAAATTTTTTCTATGTATTTGGCATGTGCTAGAGGCAGCATCATAGCAGCAGCATCGCAGCATCATGGATGGTCACATTTGGTTTTACTTTTCATCAGGGACTCACTCAAAATGAAATAGTGTCTCTTAGTGATTGACAATTTAAACATAGATGTCCGACACTTAAGAAGCAGGCTGTCAGGTCTGCTATACACCAGAAACATTCACAAGGCATGAGATTTCTCGCATTACAATTACGTCCTAAGAAGACTGTTTTTATGCCGAGATCACAAGAAAGTCAACAACATCTATTATATCAAGATCACGAGAAAATTAAGTCGTGATAACATAAACACATCTGTATGTTGTGATCACAAGAAAACATGTTATGCCAAAATCAGGAGAAAATCACTTTTGTTATGTGGGACAATTAAGTCATGATCATGAGAACACAACTTTACTTGTGTTGAGATCAAAAGAAATTTAAGCTGTGATCACAAGATGTTATGTTGAGATCATGGGAAAACAATTTTTGTTATGTGAGAAAATTAAGTTGTGATTACGAGAAAATAAGAAATTGAAAAAAATATATTATAATGCATCTCCTTTTAGGACTTCTGTAGTATCTACTTAATATTACATAAAACTATTGCATTAACTATTAAATAGCTTTACAAAGTGGCATTGCAGGAAGTGTATGACACTGTGTTACTGTCTCTCAATGATGATCCTACCTCAGACTATACCTCACTGTATGTATAGATTGTCACCTTTTCCCACAATGCTGGTTTCCTACACATACTTTTGTTTTACAAACTAAAGTTCTTACAAAACTTTAGCTTCCTTTCACATGGCAGTATGTGGACTGGATGTGCTAATGTAGAACTGAATAATTGTGTGAATGAGTTCCCAGTTCAGAAACCTCAAAGTAAATAAAACAAATGCAACCAACAAAACGTAAAGTAACAAGAAACCATTACCTGAGCAAGCACTCAAGGGCTGTGAGTAAATAACAACCACCATGGAAAGACAAACGTGGGACAGATCTGGTTGTGAAAGGTGAGACAAATAGGTACAAGTAATCCAGTAACTCTATGTACACTCTAAAAAGTAATATTTTGGCTCAACATAAAAAAATCTACGCAAACTTTTCCATTAATTTTTATGAATTCCGCCAACTTGTTTTTAACCAGCAAACTATATTTTGTATTAGATTTTCTTATACAGTCAGCACTATTTTAAAATGTGGCCTACTTGATATTGGATGACACAAAGGTAATGTTTTCTGTTTGATGATTCATAAAATTAAGTTGTCCCAAATATCTTCTTAATATTATTTAAAGAAATATTTTTGTGCTTAATTACAATTAATTCAAACAAATATTTTTTTAAGTTGACACCATTTTAAAAAGTTGTTCCATTTCAGTGTGTGTATTAACATTATATTGTCTTTACATTCATGTAGCTTGAATAAATAAAGTAATTCAATTAACACAATTAACTTTTTTTATTAAACAGCACCTTTACAATACACAATATGTAAAATCTTGACACAATAACAACAAATAAAATCATGACCTGCATGTTTCAGACATACTATAGCTATAGTCTTAAGGCTTTAAAACAACAGTGCCAATAAAATTCTTATGTTAGTCTTTTATAAACATTGTCTAAAAACAGTAAAGACGTTCAAACAGTGATCTTCCAAAAACTTAAACTTTTAAAAACTATATGATTGTGTTATGAAAATACGGTTACTTAAGCTTAAAACTAAAAGTTTTTATTCTATACATTTTAAAGAACAGCTTCTGAAAGACCTCACATGTAAATTTGAGTTCCTTTGGATATATATTATGCCTATTAGCTGAGCACAGCATCTTGGGACGTCTGTTCTCTCCATGATTGTAGCCCATTTAACCACAGTGGCTGCATATCTGGGAGTGTAGTCACTGACGAAGGCAATCTGCATCACTGCTTATCCAGGCTTTGCTCAAACTCTTTAATGTCTTTGTAAAATAAATAATAATAAAAGTTAGCTGTATTTTTAGAGATATGTATTTAAGAGATCATTAGGTTAAACTAGAGAATGCTTTTTAAACTGTCAGTCTTTTTAATTCAGTTTATCAATCCAGCTATACAGACGCTCCCCACCTCACGAACGAGTTACATTCCAAACGACCGTTCGTAGCATGAATTTGTTCATAAGCTGTTACTGTGTTCGTTATTGACTACGCATATCTCCTAATGATGTAAGAGCTATAAAAACAAACAATAAAATATACTAAAACAAATTGAAATAATCAAAATACTGTATACAATAGTTTGTATTTAGTAATAAAAAAATTATAAAAAATCGACGACTAGCTAGCGGCGGCTCCCCTCCGTTTTGAATTTTTTCGACTCCAAACAAATTTCATTTTGAGAACAGGTTTGTTCGTATACGAGAAAGTTCGTAAAGTGAATGCTCGTAAAGTGGGGAGCATCTGTATTGTTTGATTAAACTATGATAACAGAAAGAAAAGAAAAGTACCAGTTTTTCATTCACCACAATTTTCACAGTGAAATAATACGGTGGGATTATAAGGTTATTAACAAACTGATACCATTAAGATCTAAAAACCGTGAAACATCAATGAATAGAAATTTTACATGAAGCAATTTTTGACATTTTAAAAGTCAAGGCAAATTGTTTTGTTGGTTTAATGCAATAACTAAATAAATTAATTTCAGACCTTCTGTCACCTGCTGACTTCTGTTTTTGTCTATGCAAAAGTAATTGTATTATTTTTTTGTATTTTATTTTAATCTTGGTAACATTCATACCTTAAAAAGCATTTCCTTGATCTGCCTGATTCTGGCTTTTTCAGTTTCACCATTTGTTGTTACTTTTGTATGTCTATCAAGTAGATTTAAATTTTATGTCTATTAAGTAGATTTAGTATTTTGAGTCTGGTTCCTCTCAAGGTTTCTTCCTTATAACATCTATAACAGTCACCATGGCTGTTTATCAGGGATAAATACACATCGTTCACCTTCACTGTTAAAATTCTGTAAAGCTGCTTTGAGACAATGTCCGCTGTGAAAAGCGCTATAGAAATAAACATTACTTGACTTGATTTAAAGCTTACTGTGATTATTTTCTTGGATTCTTTATTTATCTGTGGACCATGAAAGAGATTAACTGTATTAATTGGTACCTATTAGTAGATACATCTGTTGCATCAAAAAATGCAGGCCAGCTCTCTATGAAGTCCTTGATTGTGAAATTGCTAATTTAATCACATTACAGTGCAGTAGTTTACAGCCAGTAAAATAAGTAAAAATTGTTACATACTAACTCCGCTGCACAAAATAAAACATCTCAAGCTGCACAGTCAGATCATATGAACTATTCCTACTTATATGATAAACATACGAAAGATCAAATTAAAACTGCTAAAGGTGACTAGCAGCAAGTGTTTTAGCAGTGTAGCCAAACCACTATAAGCTAAATCAAGCTTTGTCCTAAAACAATTGAAAATATTACTTTTTACATTGTTTTTACATATTTTACTTAAAAACAAAGTCATACTCGCCTTGAAACATGTTTTATATCAAAATTCATGCCATGTGTTCCCTCATTTTAACAGAACTTGTCCAGGCATGTTCAGTGGGTGAGGCCACAGACATTTTAATCCTTGACTTAAGGTGTAAAGAAAATTAGGTCATCGACTTAATTCAGGTATTTCTAATCTCACTAGCACTAATTTGCTTGCGCTAGTTCATGTTTTGTACTCAGAAATAAAGTTCAAAACCCCTTCATCCTCATCCATCATTTCATTTTACTACATGTCTTTGGATGCAAGAAAATTAAATGTCCCTTCACTTGAACTAAGAGACCCAAACTTGTTCCAGAATGACGCTATTGAAATTTGGTATCAATCTTGACACCTGACCACAAGATTGATGAGTTTTCTAAACATCCCATTCAACATTTATTCTGCATTTGCTCTTATAATAACCTCAACATAATAATCTTCCACAGATGTTCCACAGGATTTTAAAGTGTGCTTGTGGAGATTTTGTGTAGGGTGTTAGTAAAATCGGGTGATGATGTAGGTGGGGTGAGGAGGCCTGGGGTGCAGTCAGCGTTCAGGTGTCTAATAGGGTTGAGAGCTCTATAGCAAGAGATCTTCCACTTCAAACCATGTGAAGCATATCTTCATGGAGCTGGCTTTGTGCATGGGGGCATCGCCATGCTGGATCAAGTTTGGGTCTCTTAGTTCAAGTGAAGGAAAAGTTTAATTCTACAGCATGCAAAGACATTTTATACATTTGTGTGCTTCCGAGTTTGTGGAAACAGTTTGGAAAACCACATATGGCTGGGAAAGTTGTGTGCACTTTGGCTATACGGTTCACCAGTCAAGATGGAGATGGTCATGCGTGTTGTGGTTGATTTCAAGTTGAATGGATGGCTGTTTGTGTTTCTTTCTTTACCTGTGTAAAACTGTGCAACCAGACACATGACAAAATGTATAATCCTGTTTTGAAATCTGTATATACACACACGCACACACACACACACACACACACACACACACACACACACACACACACACACATAAGAAACAGGGCACTGGCACACACTGTGAAGTTCCATACTCTGTTACATAAACAAATGATCATGTAGACTAAACTTCTGTGGCTCGTCTGGCATGTGGGCAGGAGATCAGGATGGGGGATTGTAGAAAGAGGGTGTGTGAACTGTATATATGTGTGTGTTAGGGAATGTGTTTATATCCAAATGGGGACCTTATCTCCTCACAAAGCCATGAGGAGTGACCCTGAGAGAAACATGCACATCTTAATTAAATAAGTAGTAGGAGGATAGCAGAGCAAATGTATATTGTGTGTGTGTGTGTGTGTGTGTGTGTGTGTGTGTGTGTAGTGTTTACTGCTGATATGTGTATGTGTGCATGTTTAATGTGTGTATATGTTTGTTTGTGTGTGTGTGGGTGAGAGAGTATATGTAAGTGTAGTGTTCGTGAATGGTTGAGTGCAGAGTGTGTGTTGGGGTATGTGTGTGTGTGTAAAGTGTGTACATTGAGGCTTTCTGGATCAGTTGTGTTTGTGTAGTGGCCAGCGCAGTAACTCAATACGGCTGTGGATCAGAGAAGCACCACAGTGTTCCTTTAATCCGAGAGCTCTAACTGAAGGTCACGGGTTGAAACCCAGCTAAAGCCTTAAACAGAGCCTCATTTCTAATGTGTGTGTGTGTGTGTGTGTGTGTGTGTGTGTGTGTGTGTGTGTATGGAGCAGAGATGGCAGTTCCCACAATTACTTTTGGATCTTCATCTTACTTTTGGATCTTCATATCAGACTTGTGTCTGTGTCACATTTGTGTGTGTGTGTGTCTGTGTGTGTGTGTGTGTGTGTGTGTGTGTGTGTGTGTGTGTGTGTGTGTGTGGCCTACCGTTCCCTCTTTTTCTTCTTCCTGGTTATTGTCGTCACTCTGATGCATGAAATCGATAAGATCGCCACGCTTTTTCTATTCCCCTCAATGTGATTTATGCTTCTTTCCGCTTTTTTCTTCCCTTTCCGCTTCATTCCGAGCGAGCGTTCAGCTGATCTTTATCCACTTATCCTCTGGATCGCATCTTCAGAAGTCTTCAGACATACACAATTTTCCTCCCATCTGCCGTGACATCTTTGGACTTTTCTGGGGGGGGGTTTATTATTGCGACTTTCTGTAGCAGTTTTAGGCTGGAGCAGGATTTAGCAAGTTGCTTATACCTGTGAATATGAGGAGAAACTCCAGTGTGGAGCAGAATGTAGTGACATTACGTTGGCAGCCATTTGTAATCATTTTTGAGGGGGTTTTGCGACGTCTGATTGGAAGGGACCATTTAAAATGGCTCACAGGTATAGGGAACTGGTAGCTCAATGGTTAAGGCTCTGGGTTACTCATTAAAAGACTGGGGTTTCAAGCCTCAGTATCATCAAGCTGACACTCTTGGCCCTTGAGCAGGGCCCTTAACCCTTTGACTCCAGTGGCACTGTATCATGGCTGTTTTTGAGCTCTGGCCCCTGCTTCCTAACATCACTGGGTTATGTGAAAAAAGAATTTTACTATGTTGTGATGTATACAGGTAGCCTCTGGAGACATAACTTGAAAATATCATAAGTTGAGACATACCCAGAAGTCTTAAAAAATGTTGATGGGATAGTATTCTTTTATTTTAGATGTTTGTAGCAGTGGGCATGTGGACAAATGGTGGTTTGCAAGTGGAAGGCGGAGCATACGCTGCTACGTTTGCCTGTATTTGACAATATTTTGACAATGTTGTTGCATCGCCATGATCAATGTAAAATCGAAAAATCAGGAGTCAAAAATATTATAACTCTGGGAATTTGAGAACTAGGAGTTGGCAACCCTGGGGCATCAGCGATTCTTTGGAACCAATGTGAGCACGTTTAGAACCCCTTGCTATTAGTTATAATGGAGCAGTGGAGTGGTGTGCAACAAGCTTTTACCATTACAGGTTCAAAATAAATTGTAAACTCTACATAACCCAAGTGTGTGACTCCTGATGATTATTTTTGTTTTTCAGAAGAATCTATTCGAAATGCCCTGTGCAACAATGAAAATAACTAAAGTAGCTTATAAATGAAGAGTCGTTTGTGTATTGGAAAAAAGGAAGGAGCTGCTTGTACTTTCTGTTCTCTCCATGCTCATTTTGGGTTTATTCTCGGTTTTCCTCTCAGCTCTCAGGATTATGCCAGTAAGTGGCCTGAGTGTGAATGAATGTATAAACAGTGCCTTTTGATGGAATGTAAGTGGCATTACCAACTCCCTCTAGTTGCCCCCTCACCCCCAGACTCCAACTAGGACAAAGTGCTTACTGATGATGAATGATGAATGAACGAATTGTTGTGTTCAACATCAAAAAAAAAAAAAACAGCCCGGTCTATCAGACTGAGCGTTCAGGACACTAAACTAGATCCACATTTGCACTTGTCTCATGATATGTCTTTTTTCTGCTGAGACGTCCGGATATTTCCAGTTGAAATCGCTTCCCTGAGTTTTCCATAGTAAGCACCCCATCTGAGTCAGCCTGGTTATCTAATTACAAAAGATTCTTTAGAAATGCCGAAATTCTATCTAAAAGGTAATTAGGGGCTCTGTGAAAGACAAACACACACACACACACACACACACAAATACACACACACCGGGTTCCACAGAACACACTGGACAGCCCTCACAGTTCAAAGATCTCCATACACCAAACTTTTCCTAGTAGAGCGAATTAATTTATTCACAGAATCCAAACTGTGATGTAACATCGGTCTGAATGTTTCTGTCTTTACACACACACACACACACACACACACACACACACACACACACTCACGCACGCATGCACGCAGTGTGATCCAGAGGTTTGGCAGCGGTTTGGGAGTTCAGAGTACTTTCACACAGTCTGCAGGCTAAAAATAGAGCAAGGCCTCCATAGAGACGCCCACGCCTGCTTAACCCTTAATAAACAGTCCCACTGATTCTGAACACACACACACACACACACACACACACACACACACACAACATTTCAATACACACAAGCACACACACACTACAAACAACAAATGTGTATGTTTACTGCAAGTGACAAAGTATACTGAGTTTGTGAGTGCATGTGCGTGTGCGTGTGTGTGTGTGTGTGTGTTTCAGCATGCGTGTGTGTGTGTGTGTGTGTGTGTGTGTGTGTGTGTTTCTTTTTCTGTCTGTCTTCCCCTGTTTTTCTTTCTGTCTCTCTCTCACTCTCTCTTGGATGCGTCTGTCTCCTTTTTAGTGTCTCTCTGTTTCTCTCTGTCTCCCTATTTCTCTCACTCTGTCTCTCTCTCTCTCTCGCTCTCTGTCCATGTGTCTCTGTCTATCTTTCTACCTCTGTCACTCTCCATTTTCTATGATTTGCTGTCTATCTTTCTGTTTCTTTCTGTCTCCTTTTTGTCTCTGTCTATCTTTCTGTCTCTCTTCCTCTCTGGGTGTCTCTCTCTATCTTTTGTCTCTGTCTACCTCACCTCTGTCCCCTATTTCTCCTGTTTCTTTCTTTGTCTCCCTCTTCCTTCACTCTTTCTCTATCTGTTTGTCTCCCTCAGTCTGTCTGTGTCCGCAAGTGTCTCTTTTACTGTCTTTATCTTTTTCTCTCCTTGTCTACTGAGTCAATGTTTTGCCTTTTTCCAACCTCACTGCCTAATTTCATCACGGTCCATGTGTGTGTGTGTGTGTGTGTGTGTGTGTGTGTGTGTGTGTGTGTGAGTGTTTCCTCTCATTTACTGCTGCGACCCCGATGTATGATATCGATAAGAGCACTGGTGTTTTGTCTCAGTGTCATTTGTATTCCTCTCAGAATGTTTTCTCCTCATGTGGAGGGTTTTCATCAGCTGATGGCGATCTGCCCGTCCTCTGAGTCAGACGCTTAGATCTTTTTTCTTTTTTCTTTTAAATTCCCCTGCACTCATAAACGCGTGAGTCAGTATTGCTGAATTTCCATATTGCCTTTTGATGTATTTTTTTTTCTTTCAATTTCTAACAGAGCCTTTTCTCAGAACTCGAATCCAAAACCAATTCAGGCATTAAAAACACCAAGTGTTTCCCAGGTCTTTGCTTCAAAAATCTCCCTGAGGGTCATACTAGACGGTTTTTTTATCCTTTATTGCCACAAAACCTTAACAGATTCACATACAGAAATCTGGGACTAATTCTAGAGGGTGAGCTAGCCAGCTAAATGATGTGGCCAAAAGTTTGTGGACACCTGATCATGAGATTCGTATTTACTTTTATAATATACAGTATATATATATATATATATATATATATATAGAGAGAGAGAGAGAGAGAGAGAGAGAGAGAGAGAGAGAGAGAGAGAGAGAGAGAGAGAGAGAGAGAGAAGAAATGCTCTTCTTTATTTTTTTTCTTTACCTATTCATAATTTCTCTTCACATGTTGTTTATGTAGTGTATTTTTATATTTCTTAATTTATGCACATAGGTTACATTATTTGCATTTAGTTTAACCTAATCTAACCTAATCTATTAATATTTGACATCATTTCTGTGCTTAATTTATTAATTAATACATTTGTTTAATTGTTTGTTTGTATTAACTTTCCTTTATACTTGATTGGTCAATTTAAAAAAATCACAATTATTTGCCAATAAAGCACCTGAAAAGAAAGAGTAGAAAAGAGACCCATTTCACTCTGATCAGTCTGAAATAAACATCATCAGAGAGGATCTATCTGTCGATTCTTATCCATTATCCTAAACTTTTCTTTCGGAGCTCTGATCACAGAGACCTGCATATTTATTAGGAAAAATGCATTTTGTTGCACTTAAATTATTCAGATTATCAAGCAAATTTTGATATTACACAAAGGTAACATGAGTAAATACAAAACGCTATTTTTAAATGATGATTTTTTTTTTTTTTAAGGGAAAAAAAGTCCAAACCTGCCTGTTTTTTTGGTGAAAAAGTAATTGCCCCCTAAACCTAATAACTGGCTGTGTCACCCTTGGCAGCAACAACTGCGATCGAGCTTTTGCGATAACTGGCACTGGCACTTGGCACTTTTCCTATCGCTGTGGAGGAATTTTGGCCCACAAAGTGTTCTTATTTAGCCACATTGGAGAGTTTTTCAATGTGTGTTTCCAATATGCACTATATATACAGTGAGGAAAATAAGTATTTGAACACCCTGCTATTTTGCAAGTTCTCCCACTTAGAAATCATGGAGGGGTCTGAAATTGTCATCGTAGGTGCATGTCCACTGTGAGAGACATAATCTAAAAAAAAAAATCCAGAAATCACAATATATGATTTTATAAGTGGGAGAACTTGCAAAATAGCAGGGTGTTTTATATATATATATAGTGAAGAGAAGTGAATAAAAGATAGAGAGAGAGAGAAGAAATGCTCTTCTTTATTTTTTTCTTTACCTATTCATAATTTCTCTTCACATGTTGTTTATGTAGTGTATTTTTATATTTCTTAATTTATGCACATAGGTTACATTATTTGCATTTAGTTTAACCTAATCTAACCTAATCTATTAATATTTGACATCATTTCTGTGCTTAATTTATTAATTAATACATTTGTTTAATTGTTTGTTTGTATTAACTTTCCTTTATACTTGATTGGTCAATTTAAAAAAATCACAATTATTTGCCAATAAAGCACCTGAAAAGAAAGAGTAGAAAAGAGACCCATTTCACTCTGATCAGTCTGAAATAAACATCATCAGAGAGGGATCTATCTGTCGATTCTTATCCATTATCCTAAACTTTTTCTTTCGGAGCTCTGATCACAGAGACCTGCATATTTATTAGGGAAAAAATGCATTTTTGTTGCACTTAAATTATTCAGATTATCAAGCAAATTTTGATATTACACAAAGGTAACATGAGTAAATACAAAACGCTATTTTTAAATGATGATTTTTTTTTTTTTTAAGGGAAAAAAAGTCCAAACCTGCCTGTTTTTTTGGTGAAAAAGTAATTGCCCCCTAAACCTAATAACTGGCTGTGTCACCCTTGGCAGCAACAACTGCGATCGAGCTTTTGCGATAACTGGCACTGGCACTTGGCACTTTTCCTATCGCTGTGGAGGAATTTTGGCCCACAAAGTGTTCTTATTTAGCCACATTGGAGAGTTTTTCAATGTGTGTTTCCAATATGCACTATATATACAGTGAGGAAAATAAGTATTTGAACACCCTGCTATTTTGCAAGTTCTCCCACTTAGAAATCATGGAGGGTCTGAAATTGTCATCGTAGGTGCATGTCCACTGTGAGAGACATAATCTAAAAAAAATCCAGAAATCACAATATATGATTTTATAAGTGGGAGAACTTGCAAAATAGCAGGGTGTTTTATATATATATATAGAGAGAGAGAGAGAGAGAGTGTGTGATAGAGTGCGAGAAAGAGAGAGAGAGAAGAAATGCTCTTCTTTATTTTTTTCTTTACCTATTCATAATTTCTCTTCACATGTTGTTTATGTAGTGTATTTTTATATTTCTTAATTTATGCACATAGGTTACATTATTTGCATTTAGTTTAACCTAATCTAACCTAATCTATTAATATTTGACATCATTTCTGTGCTTAATTTATTAATTAATACATTTGTTTAATTGTTTGTTTGTATTAACTTTCCTTTATACTTGATTGGTCAATTTAAAAATCACAATTATTTGCCAATAAAGCACCCGAAAAGAAAGAGTAGAAAAGAGACCCATTTCACTCTGATCAGTCTGAAATAAACATCATCAGAGAGGGATCTATCTGTCGATTCTTATCCATTATCCTAAACTTTTCTTTCGGAGCTCTGATCACAGAGACCTGCATATTTATTAGGAAAAATGCATTTTGTTGCACTTAAATTATTCAGATTATCAAGCAAATTTTGATATTACACAAAGGTAACATGAGTAAATACAAAACGCTATTTTTAAATGATGATTTTTTTTTTTTTTAAGGGAAAAAAAGTCCAAACCTGCCTGTTTTTTTGGTGAAAAAGTAATTGCCCCTAAACCTAATAACTGGCTGTGTCACCCTTGGCAGCAACAACTGCGATCGAGCTTTTGCGATAACTGGCACTGGCACTTGGCACTTTTCCTATCGCTGTGGAGGAATTTTGGCCCACAAAGTGTTCTTATTTAGCCACATTGGAGAGTTTTTCAATGTGTGTTTCCAATATGCACTATATATACAGTGAGGAAAATAAGTATTTGAACACCCTGCTATTTTGCAAGTTCTCCCACTTAGAAATCATGGAGGGTCTGAAATTGTCATCGAGGTGCATGTCCACTGTGAGAGACATAATCTAAAAAAAATCCAGAAATCACAATATATGATTTTATAAGTGGGAGAACTTGCAAAATAGCAGGGTGTTTTATATATATATATATATATATATATATATTTATACACACTTAAGTGAGTTATATATATATATATATATATATATATATATATTTATACACACTTAAGTGAGTTATATATATATATACACACTTAAGTGAGTTATATATATATATACACACTTAAGTGAGTTATATATATATATTTATACACACTTAAGTGAGTTATATATATATATATATATATATATTTATACACACTTAAGTGAGTTTTATATATATATATATATATTTATACACACTTAAGTGAGTTATATATATATATACACACTTAAGTGAGTTTTATATATATATATACACACTTAAGTGAGTTATATATATATATATATTTATACACACTTAAGTGAGTTTTATATATATATATACACACTTAAGTGAGTTATATATATATATATATATATATATATATATACACACTTAAGTGAGTTTTATATATATATATATACACACTTAAGTGAGTTATATATATATATATATATATATATATATTTATACACACTTAAGTGAGTTATATATATATATACACACTTAAGTGAGTTTTATATATATATATACACACTTAAGTGAGTTATATATATATATACACACTTAAGTGAGTTATATATATATAGAGAGAGAGAGAAGAAATGCTCTTCTTTATTTTTTTCTCTACCTATTCATAATTTCTCTTCACATGTTGTTTATGTAGTGTATTTTTATATTTCTTAATTTATGCACATAGGTTACATTATTTGCATTTAGTTTAACCTAATCTAACCTAATCTATTAATATTTGACATCATTTCTGTGCTTAATTTATTAATTAATACATTTGTTTAATTGTTTGTTTGTATTAACTTTCCTTTATACTTGATTGGTCAATTTAAAAATCACAATTATTTGCCAATAAAGCACCTGAAAAGAAAGAGTAGAAAAGAGACCCATTTCACTCTGATCAGTCTGAAATAAACATCATCAGAGAGGGATCTATCTGTCGATTCTTATCCATTATCCTAAACTTTTTCTTTCGGAGCTCTGATCACAGAGACCTGCATATTTATTAGGGAAAAAATGCATTTTTGTTGCACTTAAATTATTCAGATTA
This sequence comes from Silurus meridionalis, assembly GCF_014805685.1. NCBI lineage: Eukaryota > Metazoa > Chordata > Actinopteri > Siluriformes > Siluridae > Silurus > Silurus meridionalis. Next base: position 4,073,976 of record NC_060897.1, read on the forward strand.
TCAAGCAAATTTTGATATTACACAAAGGTAACATGAGTAAATACAAAACGCTATTTTTAAATGATGATTTTTTTTTTTAAGGAAAAAAGTCCAAACCTGCCTGTTTTTGGTGAAAAGTAATTGCCCCTAAACCTAATAACTGGCTGTGTCACCCTTGGCAGCAACAACTGCGATCGAGCTTTTGCGATAACTGGCACTGGCACTTGGCACTTTTCCTATCGCTGTGGAGGAATTTTGGCCCACAAAGTGTTCTTATTTAGCCACATTGGAGAGTTTTTCAATGTGTGTTTCCAATATGCACTATATATACAGTGAGGAAAATAAGTATTTGAACACCCTGCTATTTTGCAAGTTCTCCCACTTAGAAATCATGGAGGGTCTGAAATTGTCATCGTAGGTGCATGTCCACTGTGAGAGACATAATCTAAAAAAAATCCAGAAATCACAATATATGATTTTATAAGTGGGAGAACTTGCAAAATAGCAGGGTGTTTTATATATATATAGAGAGAGAGAGAGAGAGAGTGTGTGATAGAGTGCGAGAAAGAGAGAGAGAGAAGAAATGCTCTTCTTTATTTTTTTCTCTACCTATTCATAATTTCTCTTCACATGTTGTTTATGTAGTGTATTTTTATATTTCTTAATTTATGCACATAGGTTACATTATTTGCATTTAGTTTAACCTAATCTAACCTAATCTATTAATATTTGACATCATTTCTGTGCTTAATTTATTAATTAATACATTTGTTTAATTGTTTGTTTGTATTAACTTTCCTTTATACTTGATTGGTCAATTTAAAAATCACAATTATTTGCCAATAAAGCACCTGAAAAGAAAGAGTAGAAAAGAGACCCATTTCACTCTGATCAGTCTGAAATAAACATCATCAGAGAGGGATCTATCTGTCGATTCTTATCCATTATCCTAAACTTTTCTTTCGGAGCTCTGATCACAGAGACCTGCATATTTATTAGGAAAAATGCATTTTGTTGCACTTAAATTATTCAGATTATCAAGCAAATTTTGATATTACACAAAGGTAACATGAGTAAATACAAAACGCTATTTTTAAATGATGATTTTTTTTTTTAAGGAAAAAAGTCCAAACCTGCCTGTTTTTGGTGAAAAGTAATTGCCCCTAAACCTAATAACTGGCTGTGTCACCCTTGGCAGCAACAACTGCGATCGAGCTTTTGCGATAACTGGCACTGGCACTTGGCACTTTTCCTATCGCTGTGGAGGAATTTTGGCCCACAAAGTGTTCTTATTTAGCCACATTGGAGAGTTTTTCAATGTGTGTTTCCAATATGCACTATATATACAGTGAGGAAAATAAGTATTTGAACACCCTGCTATTTTGCAAGTTCTCCCACTTAGAAATCATGGAGGGTCTGAAATTGTCATCGAGGTGCATGTCCACTGTGAGAGACATAATCTAAAAAAAATCCAGAAATCACAATATATGATTTTATAAGTGGGAGAACTTGCAAAATAGCAGGGTGTTTTATATATATATATATATATATATATATATATATATATATATATATATATATATATATATACACACTTAAGTGAGTTATATATATATATAGTGAAGAGAGAAGTGAATAAAAGATAGAGAGAGAGAGAGAGAGAGAGAGAGAGAGAGTGTGTGATAGAGTGCGAGAAAGAGAGAGAGAGAGATAGACAGAGAGACAGAGAGAGTGTGATGGATTCACAGTACTACTCAAACCCTTATACCTTTGCCTTATAATAGCTGTCATTATGTGTCTCTGTCTTCTTCTCTCTCTGTGTCTCTGTCTTCTTCTCTCTTTCTGTCTCTGTCTCCCTCAGTCTCTCTGTATCTGTGTGTGTCAGACAAAACATCAAGAAAGAGAGACAGGAATAGAAAAAACAGAAGGACAGAGAAAGCCACACAGGAGTGAGGGGGACAAACAGAGAGAAAGAGTGAGACAAACAGGGAGACGGAGATTCATTCTGTACAATATAAAATAAAATAAAATAAAAAGTTGATTATAAATTAGTAAAAAAACAAAAATAATATTAATTTTAATTTTACATTTACTTTATCTACATTTTGTCTTTTTATTATACTTTTGTATCCATTATTTTATACTGGAACTCTGGCACGAGTGTATGTAAGCAATCATGCCAGTATAATACTATGAAATTAAATATGGGGGGTGAAAGGGGAAAGAGGGACAGGGGTAAGAGAGAGGGGAATAGGGACAGGGGGTGAAAGGAGGTGAGGGGAGAGTGAACTGTATGTGAAATGAGGTGTGGGTTAACAGGATCTGCGCTATGTGCAACATGCAGCCATGCAGCACCGCAGAGTCTTGCGAGGATTCAAGACAGCAAGAACGAGGGATGATGGATCTGGAGAGAAGTGAGGAGAGAGGAGAGCTGGAGAGAGGAGAGGAGAGGTGAGGATAAAGATAGCAAGAGCGAGCTGATGACAGGAGGTGCGAGAAAAGGCAGCAGGCAAAGAGGGAAATGGAGAAGGGGGTCAGAAGTTTAAGGAGGCTTGATTTTCCCCCCTTGGTGCCCTCTGCGTGACACTCACCCCCCTCCTTCTCCCTCCTTCTCTTCTTTCCATCCCCCTTTCTTTCCTGCTCTTCCCTCTGCTGTTTCTTCCTCTCAGACACTGATGAAGGGCTTTGGGACGCCTGATCTGTGTAACGACTTACAGTAGGGGTTTGAGGATTTCCTATTAGTCTCAAACCGCACAGGCGTCGGCGATGTGAACACAGGGTGTGTATGTCACACACACACACACACACACACACACACACACACACACACACACACACACACACGCAGTGGCCTTATCGTGGATTAGGTGGACTAAGTGTAAGCATAGCCTGTTCTATGAAGGAAAAGACAGTCACTAGTGAGGAGTGGAAGATAATCATACAGAGGATGTACAGAAAAAAAAAATAAAAAATAAGGAGCAGAGATAAAAAAAAACAACGAGAGAGAGAGAAAGAGAAAGAGAGACATTGTAAAAGAGAGACATGAGCATAATGTGAGATAGACAGAAGAGAGAGAGAGAGAGAGAGAGAGAGAGAGAGAAATAAATATATATGAAGACAGACACTGCAAAAGAGAGAGAGGGACAAAGAGACACAGAAGCTAAAATATGAAACGAAAAAAGCAGAAAGAATCAGAAGAATAAAAAGGGATTAGAGAGTGAAAAGTAAGGGGAAAAAGGAAAAAAGAAAGAAAGAAAGAAAGAAAGAAAGAAAGAAAGAAAGAAAGAAAGAAAGAAAGAAGAAAGAAAGAAAGTGTGAGGGATTGCAGAAGAATGAGATAGATAGATAGATAGATAGATAGATAGATAGATAGATAGATAGATAGATAGATAGAACATTAGTTAAAGAAACAACCTAAGAATTAAAAAAAGGTGGTGTGTTTGCGTGTGTGCGTGTGTTTGTGTGATAGTAAGCAAGAAAAATAGAAAGTAGGTTAGAAAGAATAAAAATGAACTGCAGGTAAAGTGAAAGAGAGGCAGCAAGGAAGGAAATAGCAGGAATACAAAAACCTGAAAGAAAGAGAGAAAATATGAGAGAAAGAGAGAGAGAGAGAGAGAGAGAGAGAACAGAACACTGAGAGTGAGAGAGAAAGAAAATGAAAAGCACAAGATAGAGAAAGAGAGAAAAATGAACGAGAGAGAGAGAGAGAGAGAGAGAGAGAGAGAGAGAGAGAGAGAGAGAGAGAGAGAGAGAGAGTTGAAAAAGTAAGAATGGAATAAAAAACAGTAAAAGTGAGTAAAGAAAACGGGTGTGAATGAATTTCATATCAGGATACAGAGAGAGAGAGGGAGAGGGAGAGAGGGAGCGAAGGAGAGAGAGATGAGGTTAAACAGATGAGAGACAGCCACAGAAGCATGTGTCTGTCTTTCATCACCCTGACTCAGCAATATTGGCCGGATTGTTCGTCTCCCATAGCAACAGCAGCAAAGTGCCGCACCGTCCTGAATGCAAATCTCCTCACGGTCACGGACACAGGAAACATCGGCTGAAAAAAAGCAGGATGCGTGACTAAATGATAACGAGGAAGGGAAAACGGAGAGTGTGTGTGTGTGTATGTGTGTGTGTGTGTGTGTGTGTGTGTGTGTGTGTGTGTGTGCCTGTGTGTGTGTACAACTGGAATGTGTTTAGCGTGTGCATCCTGACATAAAAACCAAACAGGTGGCTTTGAGTTTCGATTTCTTACATTTTTAGGCCTGGGCTTCATTTGAGGGGCTGAAAAAAATAAATGTTCCACTTAAGGGCCCTGATAGGGTCAACATAATAACACATGTATAACATTTTTACATTTATAGAAAAAAAGAAAAAAGAAAGAAAGAAAGTTTAAGTGTAAGAGTGTGGGATTGCAGAAAAGTGAAAGAAAGAAAGAAAGAAAGAAAGAAAGAAAGAAAGAAAGAAAGAAAGAAAGAAAGAAAGAAGGAAAGTCAGTGGGATTGCAGAAGAGTGAAAGAAAGAAAGAAAGAAAGAAAGAAAGAAAGAAAGAAAGAAAGAAAGAAAGAAGGAAAGTCAGTGGGATTGCAGAAAAGTGAAAGAAAGAAAGAAAGAAAGAAAGAAAGAAAGAAAGAAAGAAAGAAAGAAAGAAAGAAAGAAAGAAAGAAAGAAAGAAAGAAAGTCAGTGGGATTGCAGAAGAGTGAAAGAAAGAAAGAAAAAGAAAGAAAGAAAGAAAGGAATAAAGAAAGAAAGAAAGAAAGAAAGAAAGAAAGAAAGAAAGAAAGAAAGAAAGAAAGAAAGAAAGAAAGAAAGAGTCAGTGGAATTGCAGAAGAGTGGAAAAGAAAGAAGGAAAGAAAGAAAGAAAGAAAGAAAGAAAGAAAGAAAGAAAGAAAGAAAGAAAGAAAGAAAGAAAGAAAGAAAGAGTCAGTGGAATTGCAGAAGAGTGGAAAAGAAAGAAAGAAAGAAAGAAAGAAAGAAAGAAAGAAAGAAAGAAAGAAAGAGTCTGGAGGATTCCAGATAAGTGAAAGAAAGAAAGAAAGAAAGAAAGAAAGAAAGAAAGAAAGAAAGAAAGAAAGAAAGAAAGAGTCTGGAGGATTCCAGATGAGTGAAAGAAAGAAAGAAAGAAAGAAAGAAAGAAAGAAAGAAAGAAAGAAAGAAAGAAAGAAAGAAAGAGTCTGGAGGATTCCAGATGAGTGAAAGAAAGAAAGAAAGAAAGAAAGAAAGAAAGAAAGAAAGAAAGAAAGAAAGAAAGAAAGAAAGAAAGAAAGAAAGAAAGAAAGAAAGAGTCTGGAGGATTGCAGAAGAGGGAATGAAAGATGTGAACACAGGGTGTGTATGTCACGCACACACACACACACACACACACACACACACCCCTATACTGGTTTTTATGTATTAGGTGGACTTTGCCTGGTAAACAAGTTGTACCATGGTTTAAAGGTACCCACCCTTCCCCTTGTGCTACAGTGATGCTACAAATGTCAAAAAATCTAATCAGCTCTGAGGAAAACAAATTTCACTTCAGAATTACTTTACACAAATTTAAACAATTTATATAAAGACCTGACATTATGGTTGTATATGAGGACCTGCTCGGAATGTCCCGCCTTCTGACAAAAATAGTGTTTGTAAGGACATACGGGCTTTATCAGGACATTGGTTTTAACAATACACAAACAAGACATCACACAGTATTGAAGGGACAGGCATGTTTTATTGGCCCTCTGACACACACAAACACAGACTTGACAGCATGGTGCACTATCAAGACATCAGTGACTTAAAAGAACAAGTCCTTTCCTTGTAGTTTTCGGGACTTCTTTTTAGAGTTTTTTAGTCTCTGCAAAATATTCATAAACAAACTAACCAAAAACCCATTATAAATGAAATTTGATAACCAAGATGTTTAGATATTTGAATGTTTAGTGCATAGTGAAATCTCCAAAATGCTCAGTGTTATATAAAGCTTGCAGAGAGCTAGATATACAAATGAATTACATAAAGACACTTAAACCAATTTAAAATGAGGAAAATTGTAAAGCTAATTACAATCCTAATAAATCCCACCCACGATCAGCTGCCATAATAAAGAGCTAGTGTTATTCAATCACTAGTCATAACGTTATAAGATCATAACGTTATGCCTGGTGTGTACATTTCTTGATGGGAACTCCAAAGCTTTTTCTACGCCGCCTGGGAATGGGAGTTTGCTATTGCCATAAATGTAGATGGGACATCGAAGAACTCAATTGTATCAATGAGTGTATGCAAACATAACCACAGACAGTAAGTGAAAGAGGTATGATGGCAGAGGTTTGTTTAGGATTATAAATAGCAAATAAATGTGAATAATGTTACCTTTTGTAATATAAATTCTTATTGCTAATTAATATATTGAAAAAAGTGTCCTGAAAAATCCTGAAAAATCATAACCTAAAAAAATGCAACGCAAACCATTTTCCTCTTCTGGTGTCCGATTGCTTCACATCCCTGTAAAAAAGAAATCATCATTGAGTACATTAGCAGTGTGGACTGACATATTATGGCATATTAAACATGGTTAGAACAGGTTAGAAAACCTACTGATCTGTGCTGGTGTCTTCAGGAAGCATCCAAATTGCAGCATCAGCCCCACTCTCAGAGTCACTTCCATCACTAGCATCAATGTTGAGTTTATCTTAAAAGCAGATGCAAAAATTAATACTACTGTATGTTTCGTTTGTAACTAAAAGCTCATCGATTTGAATAATCATAACATTAAAGATTTTCACCAATTTATCTTGATGCCTTAATACTAGCCTAATTCTACACAGGACATATCAAGGACTCATAATTTTACAATTTAAATGCATACCTTTAATTTCAAAGCTGAGGTGATAAAATAGCAAGGTTTTTGTATATTCTACTGAACAGTAATATGATATACAAATTATCAATATAAACCTTTGTCATATTTTCTTTTTGTTCAAGAACTGTTTTTGTTATTGTAAGATACTGTTCAGTACATATTTAAAAACATAACCAAAACAAATACTCAGTTTATAATTATTTAACAGAATTTCTTATGACAAAAATAATGTCTATCAGGCAACCTTACTTTTTTTGTCTTTTCACAAAGTTCTTTTGAATCCTGTTTCTTAGGCTTAGATTGGCCCTTTACAATGGTAATCTAAAATAGACAAAACTAAATGCTTTTATATGGACCTGTCCAGGGATATTTTAATGGCTATTACCTCCCTTTAGGCTGGACACAAACCAATTAGATTCTCAAAGCATTTTTGATTTTAAACATACATTTAGCTTCACTAACGTTTCAAATTTACGCTCGCATTCCACTGACTATCTGATGTACAGACAGCAGTAAAATATTGGAGTTATTCCAAAAATCAGACAATGTAAGCCTGGCTGTAGCATCTTCTTAACCAGGTTAACACATTTGGACTATCATTTGGACATAATTAACAATATATAAATATTTTTTTACTTTTCATAATCTTTTGGCTCTCTATTGATTTGCACCCATATAATTGACACCCAGCAATATAATAATACGCATGATGCATTAACTATAATCTATTTGGGTCACTTTTGTTCTCATGATATACAATCACCCAGGTCACATCTGCTATGTGGTGCTTCTGTAACAAACCCTTACCTCTGAGGGATAAGGAAGTACAATAGTCAGTAAGTCTACATCTATAAGATGCAAATTTAAGAGAAATTAATTTAATAAAGTTAATGGTGCTCATAAAATAACTTTATAGTGAAGTCCTCGAGACCAGGTTTCTGTCAGACACTATACACACAGCTGATGATGTACATTGACTATCACATTACTACAAGGTACAACAAATCTGCTATGTGGCGCTTCTGTAACAAACCCTTACCTCTGAGGGATAAGGAAGTACAATAGTCAGTAAGTCTACATCTATAAGATGCAAATTTAAGAGAAATTAATTTAATAAAGTTAATGGTGCTCATAAAATAACTTTATAAAGTGAAGTCCCTCGAGACCAGGTTTCTGTCAGACACTATACACACAGCTGCTTATGTACATTGACAACGTCCCCATATACCCAGTGTACTGCTAAACCATGTCTGTTCCATATACACTCAGATAAACACTAAACATGTACATCACTAAAGCCCTGATATACCATGTATTTGTCAAACACACGGACACACTAATACTCCTTTGGTAGAGGACTCTTACATGATGGTCTATGCATGTCCTTATTAGACACAGTGTTCTCATAAAACAGGTCTCAGCCATACACACTACATACACACAGACTAACTCAATCCTAACCCCAGCACCTAAAACTGCACACAAAATCTCAGTCATTTTGATCTCAAGACATGGTTCACAGATAGTGTTCACCCATCCAGTCAATCTCTCCCAGTGACTAAGAGAGACAATACGTACTGATAAAAACATACTAAAACAATGCAAAGTACCTGCAACATTTTGGGAATAAATAATCAGAATATGATTTTTATAAATTACCTTTTCTCACTCTTCTCCTGGATCAGCAGCCTCCAACTCATCTACTGCAGTAACCTCTAATGTTTTCAGCTACATTCTAAAAACAGAAACAAGAAATCTTTCTCACATTTGTTATAAACATTAAGTAGCCCTAGAATGTATTTGATACTTAAGTCACATTTTAATGCAATTAATTTTACTGCATTAGCAACCATATCAAACCAAGACATTAATTTCAAAAGATACATAAAACTAAGTTTTACACAAAACATTTAATTTAAAACAGATTGGTATGTTTAGAAATATTTAAAAAAAGCATTTGGATCACCAGCAATTGTATTATTAACAATCGCAAACAAGGTCTTAGTATTTAGTCCGACATACTAGGTTTTGCAGAACTGCTAGTTCTACAAATGACTATGCATAAAACTGTTTCTGTGAAAATTCGTAGTTTCCACCAAGATTGAATCAACAAATATTCCTTTTATTTTTATTAGAGCAACAACAATCTGCCACTTCCTTTACTATTGCATTTTACAGATACTCTATAAGGTCTATGTCAGGCTTTTGGGGTGATTTTATGCACTGTATATACAGTACATTAGCAAAGCACACTGTATATATGGTATATTATTTACACCCAGCAAGAACATTGCTGCCTTAACTATACTATAATATTTGGGTCACTTTTGTTCTCATGATATACAATCACCCAGGTCACATCTGCTATTTGGTGCTTCTGTAACAAACCCTTACCTCTGAGGGATAAGGAAGTACAATAGTCAGTAAGTCTACATCTATAAGATGCAAATTTAAGAGAAATTAATTTAATAAAGTTAATGGTGCTCATACAATAACTTTATAGTGAAGTCCTCGAGACCAGGTTTCTGTCAGACACTATACACACAGCTGCTGATGTACATTGACTATCACATTACTACAAGGTACAACAAATCTGCTATGTGGTGCTTCTGTAACAAACCCTTACCTCTGAGGGATGAGGAAGTACAATAGTCAGTAAGTCTACATCTATAAGATGCAAATTTAAGAGAAATTAATTTAATAAAGTATATGGTGCTCATACAATAACTTTATAAAGTGAAGTCCCTCGAGACCAGGTTTCTGTCAGACACTATACACACAGCTGCTTATGTACATTGACTATCACATTACAACAACGTCCCCATATACCCAGTGTACTGCTAAACCATGTCTGTTACATACACACGCCAATAAACACAAAACACATGTAAATCACTAAAGCCCTGATATACAATGAAACAGGTCTCAGGCATACACACTACATACAGATTTATAAGATATAATAAGAGCTCAATATAATTTCACAACTGTAAAAAAAATATATATTACCTGTTTACTGTGTTCGATGATTGCCAGAGTGTCTGCTGTTGCGAGGTTAAAGAGGTCTCCTCATCAAAAGGGACTGAACTGAATACTCCACACCTGAATAAGAAAAATGAAATATTAATCCAGTCGTGAACTTCACACCAGTTTTATCCTAATGCCCTGTCTGTTAATGAAAGCAGTCTAGGTCAAAAGGAACATAGGATGGCATGTGTGAATGGACCCTTACCTTTATCTGAATTTATATATTTCCAGGTTTGTCTTTCCCAGCAGATGTGTAATACTCCGTCTCCTGCTTTGATGTTCTTTTCTCCTTCTGCGCTTCATCTCAGCCATGTTAAAATGATGCTGTTCTTCCCCACAGAAATGAGTGTTTATTTAAACTAAAACCTTAAATTGTTAATATAAGTGGTGTTTATGTAAAACATGTCCAGTGATAGAGCATGGGACAATGCTGAGGAGAGCTGGGATTTAAACTCTCCATCACACTGACACTCAAAGATATCAGACTTCTGATGTGTTCATTCTGCTTTACTTCTGACTACAGTATTACTGAGTTATGAGTGAAGAGTATCAGGGGTTATTTACACCCTCACAGTGATACAGCAGTGTTTACACACTGTACCATCATCTCTCTCACACTCAGACCCTCACCACCGCTCCAAACTCAGCCATGTAACTCCCGCGCCGCACGCACTCAGCTGTTTCCGGTCGCACGCGCTAACCGGAAGTGATGTTCTAGTGACATTAAATAGCATACAGCCTTATAATAAACAAAATAATAACAATTAAAAGCAGTTCTGAGTAGTTTGTAAGCAGTCCGGGTGCTGTGTGTACAACAGCTCACCTTACAACACTGCACGCGCTAACCGGAAGTGATGTTCTAGCGACATTAAATAGCATACAGCCTTATAATAAATAAAATAATTAAAAGCAGTTCTCAGTAGTTTATAAGCAGTCCGGGTGCTGTATGCCCAGCAGCTCACCTTACAACACTGCACGCGCTCTGTGGCCGGAGCGAACGCGTTTAAAGAGCCGCGAGGATGCGCGCGGCTATCAGCTAGCGGCTATCAGCACTGACTATTATTAGCTAGCATCCATGCTAACATACAGACATTTCCCCTTCATTTTAATTCGGCCAAACGCACTAAACCCAAATTTATACAGTGCGCATTCGGTACAAGATTTATCAGTAATTAGTTATTCAACTCAGGTTTTAAAACTAACCATTGATAATGTTGCTAACTAGCCAGCTTTAATTTATGCCTTCTTAAGGCTAAATTCACCCCAATCTCCAGATTCCAATGAAATATTTCTTACAACATTAATTTACAACAAGGAACCGAGCTCTTGGAATATATCAATAGTCTACTCATTAAGTTTATGAACTTTATAATCATACCTGGCTTTTAAAGGGCTGGATAATGGCTGTTCAATGTGTTGGCAAACCGAGTCTAATGAAACTCCGCCTTAAAAGGAACACGTAGGATAATTGACGTAGGTCTCAGCCAATCACAGAACGAAAAATGGCAATCAGCGCTAGCCAATCAGAAGGCTCAAATTTTCACACATGTGTGAACGGATTGCAGTACCGGCTCCGGGCTACAGGGCGCACTACGAAATTCCAAAGTTACACTGTGTTAAGTCAGTTTCGGTGTTTGTGGTATAATGGACATGGACTGAAATTTTGAATTTCAGCTTCTCTAGTATAGATATATATAGCCACAGTGCGGGAATTATGAGGACACCTGTCCTGTCCCCATAATCCCAAATGTCCCCATAATGTCGGTACGTAATCAGGTCAAATGTCCACATAAACCACAAAACCAACACACACACACACACACACACACACACACACACACACACACACACACACACACACACACACACACACACACACACATACACACACACACAGTAGCCTTGTCGGTGATTAGGTGGACTGAGTGTAAGCATAGCCTGTTCTATGAAGGAAAGGACAGTCACTAGTGAGGAGTGGAAGATAATCATACAGAGGATGTACAGAAAAAAAAAAAAATAAGGAGCAGAGATAAAAAACGAGAGAGAGAGAGACATTGTAAAGAGAGAGACATGAACATAATGTGAGATAGACAGAAGAGAGAGAGAGAGAGAGAGAGAGAGAGAGAGAGAGAGAGAGAGAGAAATTGATAGGAAGACAGGCAGTGCAAAAGAACAAAAGACAAAGAGCCACAGAAGCTGGAATTTTAAAAGAAAAAAGGGTTAGAGAGTGAAAAAAAGTAAGGGGAAAAGAAGACACAGAGAGCGAAAGAAAGAAAGAAAGAAAGAAAGAAAGAAAGAAAGAAAGAAAGAAAGAAAGAAAGAAAGAAAGAAAGAAAGAAAGAAAGAAAGAAAGAAAGAAAGAAGTGTAAGTGTGACTGATTGCAGAAGAGTGAAAAACGATTGATAAAAATCACCTGATGGTGGCTCTGTTAACCTTTTAGTGCTCGGGGTCCAGTTCACGCTTCTCCACGGTGGTTCATTGCTGACCTTTAAACATGTGAATTATGATCAATCTCCATGAGCTTCATGATGACGATGACGTCGGAACTCGCAGGGACGATTTAGGGAACTGATAAAACATTCAGTAGCACAGTTTGTGAGAGGAACATGCTGGTAGTGTACAGCCTGACTGAAATGGACAGACACATGGAGACCTGGCAGGGCCGCGGGGACAGATTGTACTCGGTAATCTGACGCCGCTGCACTTCCTAACACGAATATTTTTTTCTTTTTTAAAATCCTTACTTGGAATTCCTAACAAAATTTAGGCGGATGAGTCTGAAAGGACAAACTGTTCTGGACACATTGGGCCAGAATTTCGGTCACTTTGGTCACCGCAACCAAGTCACTGGGGAAGTCATTTGCTGGTGCGACTGTGCTTTTAAGCAAGTCTGGCCACTTGGCGGCCATTTTGGCAAAGCTCCCTTTGCAGTTATTTTCAGGAGCAGGCGCCGATCCACTCCAGTGGAGAGAGAAAGACCCGTTCACCAGAACCAAATCAACATTATGATGTTTTAACACAGTTTCCATGCTTTAGTTTTTTTTTCTACAAACAGAGGAATGTGCAACATCAGAAAGATGCTTTATATCTGTCACATGTACTTGACAGGACAGTGAAATACTTTCTTCGCATATTCCAGTGATGGTAGGAGCCGCCCAGACAGCCATGACACAGCACCCCAGAGGTTTCAGGGCCTTGCTCAGGGGCCCCAAGAGAGGCAGCTTGGAAATACCTAGGCTTAAACCCCCAACCTTCCGAAAAGGGTAACCCAGAGCCTTAACCACTGAGCTCCCACTTCTTTTTATCAACATACAATTACGATTTGGCAGCTATTTTATGGCATTGGTCATATTTAAAAAGTTCAGAGACTAGATCTGTTTACATAAACGTGTCTACACACTGTCACCTTCAAAATAGCCCCCTGCACAGCAATTCAGTTCTGGAATGTATCCTGGAAGTCTTTGTTTTAGAAGCGTGTCAAGCACCTTCTATGATTCACGCTGGATCGGAACGAAAACCTTTGAGCTGGATCTCATCTTGGGAAAGATTGTAAAGTCTGCAGGAGCCAAATCTGGTGAGTCGGGTGGGTGGGGAAGTAAGATCATGTTATTTCAGGTGAGAGACTAGCAGACGTGTTAACACACGTGGTCCGAATAGTTTCAGCTGCACAGCTCCCGATGTGCACAGGACGATGTCTTTTGGCACACTGACTTATGAAGGTCGGTGCTCCCTGTGATTGTGCGTGCAGCCTTGTGCTGCCACCTGTTGGTGTTTTTTAAACTGGTATTTTTTCTTGCACTTATATTTGAGCACTTATACTTTCCACCTCGGATTTAACGCTTGTCATCCTTTAAAGTTGAAGTTGTGTGTTTGAGACGCTCAAAATTTGTGTATTTGTTGTGTATGAATTTTTGTATTTGAACAATTTGATCGATGAAAAGGTTGAAATTTTTCAGTTGAAATAAAAACAAAGTTGTAACATCCTTTAATGACTTTAATTCAGTCTGTTCTTTCACTTTCTTTTTTTTCTTCTGCAGACGTTTCAGGACCCTCATGGTAACGTCATTCTCTGGAGTTTGACTCAAAAAACACCGGAGAGCTGCGCTTCATCATACCGTATGGAGTTGTATGAGATGTGAGAGGAAGTAGGCCCATGGTGAAGCCAGGAATGGAGGACCTCTGCTTCACCATCCCCCTGTCCTCCGAGCCAGAAGCGATGGACAGGATTATGACTTTCGCTTTCCTTCTGAAAACTCCGCTTTCTTAGAAGCCTTATATAGAAGTACAAAAAAAAATTCCTTTTTTAAAATGCCATGGGCTGTGAGAGGGAGTGATAAAAAGATAGAAGGAGATACAAAGAAAGTGCAAGAAAGAGAAAGGAGAGAGAGAGAGAGAGAGAGAGAGAGAGAGAGAGAGAGAGAGAGAGATGTTCTAAAAATAAAACATCTGTTCTTGTAGGAGGAGAGAAAGCAACAAGAAAAGAAAGAGTGGCAGAGCACAAGGGAGAGTGAGAGAGAGCGAGCAAGAGAGAGAGAGAGAGAGAGAGAGAGAGAGAGAGAGAGAGAGTTTAAAGAAAAAGTCCATCCTGAAACACATTATAAATGTTTATATTGAAATATTTGTCATGATTTCAGAGATTCTGGTGCTAATTTGCGGGTTGGCTGGATCACCCTTATCCCCGTGAGAAGGAGTCACTGGAGCATCTACGATGATGTTTAATAGAAGAAAACATTTTGCATTTAACTCCAAAACCTAGAGCTTCTTTTCTTTAAATTTTCCAGCAATATTTCTTGTCATATTTATAAGAAATGGTTCATAAGATACAGCAAACTCCTGACTAAAAGTCTCAAAAGCAATGAAATGAAGGGATTTTTACTGAATCTTAATTTTTAGCAGTGTATAAAAGTTATAGTGCTGCTAACATTGTCTTTATTACTTCTCTCATCTTATGGACACGCCCATATTCAACCACGCCCATATCTAGCCACACCCACCCATTTCTAACCACGCCCCCCATTTAATCACCATTGAATCGCTGTATGTGTATTGGCTTCACTCCATCTTTGGGTCTCATTAAGTGGATATCAGGTGGTTTAGGCTGTTTTCTGCTTATGATGTCAGCCAGCAGTCTAAGTGCATCATGGGATATGGAGAAAAATGGAGCAATATTGGAGTCAATTGGAGTTTGGAGATTTTCAACCAAAACAAACGATTCTCTCAGAAATCAATCACAAAATAAATCTTTCACAGAAATGTTGATTATACGTATTGATATGCAAGTCGTTCAAGGT
This sequence comes from Silurus meridionalis, assembly GCF_014805685.1. Classification (NCBI taxonomy): domain Eukaryota; kingdom Metazoa; phylum Chordata; class Actinopteri; order Siluriformes; family Siluridae; genus Silurus; species Silurus meridionalis. The sequence continues at coordinate 4,089,111 of NC_060897.1, forward strand.
CATTTTTTGGTTAAAATGTGATTAACTAGGAGAGAACAAAGCAGTGTGTGTGTGTGT
>NC_060897.1:4094167-4216667 GCF_014805685.1 Silurus meridionalis
TACACGATCGATCCGAGACGCTTTCAGACCCGCGTCGTCTCACTAGCGGTAGCTACAAGCAAACAAAAACAATGTAGCGTTAATTTAGTTTCTGACATCAATTGATTATAAAATCGTCATACAAACAGTCCCTCCGTAACTCAATACGTTTCTCTTCTTGCGTTAACGTTCACCCGACTCGTTTTGACATTTTCCCCCGAGGTGCTTTGAAGTTGTCGCGCTGATCACGTCATCAGGTTATGGGTTTGACGCTCGTCGTAGGAGAAGTCACACCGCAGGAACGAGTCTAAAACGAGTTTTATCTGAGAGAAAAAAAAAACGACCTGTCTGTGAACAAACCAGCGAGCAGCCACGAGACTACAGATTTTAGCTGAGGATTATAGGAGTCTTTTAGGATTTTCAAAATTTGTCTCAGATGAGACTCAGAAGTCGTGGCCAAAATCGCATCTGGCTAAAGCTGTGTAAAGAGTCTCAGGTGTCAGCGGGCTGTAAATTGATGCTGCCATGTTTCTGTATAAAAAACAAAACAGTAGCCAGTAAGGATATGAGCAGCCGTTACATAAGCCATAACAAACATAAGCTGTAACATAACAAAACGTATCACACGTCGTTCCTTAAGAGGAATAAATACCTCCAGGACCCGTCGCGCTCGGAAAAATAATGGACATCAAAGTTCATTATCTTTCCCTTCAAAAGCACAAGCTCGGACTTTAATTCTGTCAGATGTGGCGCGATCATCTAACGCAGATTCACGTGTTGGGACGACGGTGAAGGAAATTTCACCATTGAAAGCATTCAATTTGTCGAATATTTCGGCAGGTTTTTTTACTCCCACCATATCATTTACGTTATACCATCGCAGACGCCGTCACGGTGACGAAACAACGTTCTTGAGTTCCCGGAACCAGGTTTTGCGGCGGAGACGAGCGCCGCAGGCTACACATGAGACGTACGAGTCGTCCTATGAGACATAAAAAGTCAGTCAGGTGTCATTGATTAGCCCTGAAATATTCTGTTAAGTGTGTGTGTGTGTGTATGTGTGTGTGTGTGTGAGAGAGAGATCAGGTTGTGTAAGTAGTGGAAAAAGCAATGGTGCCTACAGGCCTGACTGATTCTATTTGCCCTATACATTACATCATCATCACTTTGTGTCTGATGTCATTCCAGCAAGACTACTGAGACACGCTTACTTGGACCTGGGCGTGTTTACTTCCTGGCTGTTACTTAGTCTAGCCATATGCGTGCACACACACACACACACACACACACCACACACACACCACGGGTGGTCATCTGACATCGATAGTCAGTGTGGTGTTCCCTTATAGTCTGTATGAAGGGCTTTCAATGACACGTGACGCTGCTGCATCGGGAGGTCGTGTGACGGCACATCGTACGTAAAAAGGCGTGTAAAAAATACAAAGGAAAACAAAACAGACGCGTGTGCGGGATAATTAGATTCCTCAGGCGTCGGGCGTGTACCCATTATCGCACGTTCATAATTCTATATTATTATTATTATATCATTACAATTGATTTCTCGTCCTGGGGTCAGGGTTATGGAATTGTCCTTCATTTGAAAAAAACTCGTCCCCAGAGAGACACTTGTCCTCATTCTGTCCGATGTGCCTATACAGGCAGCCTACTTCCAAATCGGACTTTTGAATATTTTTTGTCCTTTCAATGGTGTTGTAGATGTTTTACGATCCCAAATGAGACCAACGTGCAACAGCCAACCAGCTTTCTGTTACTGGTGCAAATCTCTCCCTCAGGTCGTACCACAAATGGTACACCGTTTTTTTTGTAGCTTTGGGTAAGTGCAAGTTTAGTTATTGAAAAAAATTAATTTAGGGCTCGCTAACAACATATTTAGTTTGTTGTTGTTGATATTGGTCTTAAGTTTCATTCTTAATGGTCTTAAAAGATCTAAAAAAAAAAAGCCTTAAATTTGACTTGGTGAAACCTGCAAAAATCCTGGGTCAGATTTCAGCTATGGATTTTAGTCTGTTTCACACACACACACACACACACACACACACACACACACACACACACACACACCCACACACACACACACACACGGATTGTGTGGATCTACTCTGCATTTACATTTTAGTTCCACAAAGTCAGCATGGCCCAAAAAGGACGACCTCTGTGTGTGTGTGTGTGTGTGTGTGTGTGTGTGTGTGTGTGCTGCAGAGTGCTGATCTAAGTTTCTCAAACACTCTAAAGCAAATCTCGAAAAAGCAAATCAGTCTCCACATAATACACCCGCGTGTGTAATCAGAGCAACGATTAGGGTTTCATCCGAGCCTGAGTTTGCAGAGACAGACACGAACATGTCTTTGCTCTCTGACTCACTCAGAGGCAAACACACACACACACACACACACACACACACACACACACACACACAGACTCCGTGCTTTGCGGAATCCTACCTCTAATCAATAAGCTACTGTCCCTGGAGCCTTGAGACTGTTTCCTGTCTTTACATCATCCATTCATCATTCTCTTCCTCCTCATTTCCTTCCTAATCTCGCGTTCACGCTGAATGAAATTACCCCCACCCCCCCGAAACGAGGATCACTCAGCAGGGACGTGGAACCTGGTCATGCACATCGAAGTGTTAATATAAAGTTCCTCTTCCTTTCGTTTGTTTGGATCTTATTGACTTCAGTGGGATGAGATGCACCTTTCTGTAGAACAGTACTGGATTGGTGACCACGTGTAAATGTCATCGGCTTGGGATAAGTCCGAATCTATTGTAACATCTGTGGCGTCTTTACTCTTCACCGCTCTGAAACCTTTTCTTTATTTGTTTTTGCTTTAAATATAACTCTCCTCCTTTCGACACGTCATCACATCACGTCTGTGCATATAGAGAGAAAATAAGGGACCGTGTTTTACACACCGTGCTGACAAGAGTTTGTGAACCCCTGACCAAAGTCCTCATTTGCTCTTCTAATAACCTTCAATCGTTCCACTAGATTTCGGAGTGTGTTCGTTGAGATTTGTGCTCAGCATTCAGCCACCTGAGTAATGTCAGGTACTGATGTAGGTGAGGTGAGGAGGTCTGGAGTGCCTTCAAATTTATCGTGTTCAATAGAGTGGAGGGTCAGAGCTCCATAGCAGTAGATCTTCCATTCCAAACCATGTAAAGCAGAACTTCATGGGGCTAGCTTTGTGCAAAAGGGCCATAGGTTTAGGTCTCCGAGTTCAAGTAAAGGGAAAATTTCATGCTCCCACATCCAAAGATACTATACAACTGTGTGCCTTCAACTTTGTGGTAAAAGTTTAGGGAAGAACCACATATGGCTGGAAAAAGTGTAGTTTAATACTAGTGTATTAAATACAGATTTTAAAGGGAAAATTTCATGCTTCCACGTCCAACGACCTCATATACAATTGTGTGCCTCAAAGACACGTGGCATACATGTGTCTAAACAGCAGAGTGGTTAAGGGCCTTACTCAGGGGCCCTTAGAACTAGAGTTTGGTGAAGCTTGAACTCGTGACCTTCTGAGCTAAAGACCACTAAGCTACCCCTCCCACCACTTGAGCTGCAATGGTTTTTTGATAACATTCTTATTCTAAAAAGTCGTGCTTTGTGTTCGCGGAACGGCACCGCAGCGTTCGGTCATGACTCATGGTTTATTCACGGCAGCTGCAGGAATTATGGATTACCGATATCTCGCCCGTGTCAGCAAAAGCACGCTTCTTCCTAACACCAATCAATAGTCCTCATCCGGGCCGGACTATTGAACCCAAAGCCACCTCCCTCCGAGAAACCGCTCTCGTTATCTCGTACCCAACACTTTATTCGACTCTATCAGCTTCCGCGTTCGATTTTCTTTCCTCGCATGTTCCATTTTTATACCTGGACGGCAGGCAAGATTTACATTTTATAGCTCTATAGAGAGCAGTTAGACTTCCGGGGCATTCTTTCCTCGCTCGAGTGTGTGTGTGTGTGTGTGTGTGTGTGTGTGGAGACTCCGGGGGCTGGTGGCGTTTGACAGAAATCTGGGAAAACCCTCTCCGGAAACTTCCTTTTGCGTATTTACACAAAGACCTCCTCCAATGCAGACTCTTACACACGCTTAACAGGTGGTCAGATCCCATAGATATATGTGTGTGTGTGTGTGTGTGTGGGTGGGTGGGTGGTTGTGTATCCTCTGCTATTAACAGTTTTTGCGTCTGCCAGGGTTAACCACAGCCAAGCACACACGTCAATGTCCCTCTAAATACACACTAGTGCGCTCAGATTGTGGTGTGTGTGTGTGTGTGTGTGTGTGTGTGTCTTTAGTTTTGCCTTCATTTTGTTCACTCAGTATCCTAGTCACTAGTATTAGCACCCCCTCATGATTAATTGGTTCAGTACTCTGATCGTCTCTATTATTTCTCACCGTATAAACGTCAATATCTGGATTTGTATTGTAAAATCAAACCCCCAATGAAAAGCATGCAGGTGTTTCCAGGTGTTTAAAGGCGACTCCATTTGGTCTAAGGATCCGGTTTATTGATATTCACTCACCCGTCAGACACTTTCACGCAAATAAGCTCTCACAGGACGAGTAAACACAGTTAAAATGTTAAAAGTCTTCGCTCGTCAAACTCACCCTCACGACCTTCCACCGACCTCTGCACGGTTTCTAAAGTGCTTTTTTGACCTTCTTTACAACATTCGGGCCATGGATTGGTGTAAAAATGTTCCAGCTCTGACCTGCTACACGTCTTGGCTTCTCACACTTCTTTTTTTTTTTTCTCTCGTTCATTCTTTCCCACTCGTCACCCTCACGTATTATTTTAGTCCTGGAAGGCCTCGTTTTTACTCATTCTGGCTTTTCCATGTTTTTGAGGAAACGCCGAAAAAAACTTTGTTTCCTAGACGTTTTCTCTCAATCTCGAAGGCGTTACAATGTCGTACCCATCGCTCCAGCCACGGCCAAATTCCTGTCCCACTCGCCCGATTCAGCCTTTGAAGCTTTTTGTTTTGGTGTAATGAAACAATAGCGTTCATGCATTAGGAATTATGCGTACACTTTCTGGTCCACTGTTTGCGCATTTGAAGCAGAAGCTCTGGACAAGATCCAACATTTAATTGTAAAACGAGTGGGAAAAACGTCGTCGGGATTGAAACCGAGCCGGTGATAAAATGATAATGGAAAAAAAGTGGAGTCTGGTTAGGCCCACCTATCTAACACACACACACACACACACACACACACACACACACACACACACACACGTGCGCATACTCACATCTGCTTCAGAGGCCCACAGTTGGCAGAGTAGAGGCATTTCCGCCCGTTTTACTCAACCCTGGTCTCCTGGGAGATGGAAACAAAAGTGAAACAGGGATCGAAGTCATCGCTGCATCTCCTGTCCGGATGAATCATCCCAGTCACGGACGTGCCAGGACCAAACGCCGATGCCAGGCCTCAGGATCACACGCCACCTTTATTCTTGTCAGAGCGTCCTCTAGAAGCAACCACAGAGCAATCAGAACCTGGAAAATAAACCCAAATATAACGTTCTTGCCATCATTCTCATCATGCAAGCTCTCTACTATAATCTTGTCCTAATCCTGCACTGCAATCAGGGATTCGAGCGTCTAATCTGACGAGTCCCTCTGCCCATGCTCGATTCATCATCTATTTACAAACCATTTTATTATATGTTCTCAAGGGAAATGAAACTTGGGTAGTCAATGTGCAGTTTGTATAGCAGTACAGATTTACTGTCCTCTACAAATAGCTCAACATACAGCCATTATTTTCATCCTAAGTGAACGTCAAAAGTGTCCAACGTATCTGCCTTAATCCTCCTGGGCATGGAATTCACCAGAGCTGCACAGGTTGTTGCTGGGATCCTCTTCCACTTCTCCATAATGACATCACGGAGCTACTGGACGTTACACACATGCCGTATCTCCATCTTACTCTTGAGGAGGCCTACAGGTGCATAACAGGGTTCAGGTCTGGAGACATACTTGGCCACTTCATCACCTTCACCTCCAGCTTCTTCAGCAAGGCAGTTGTCATCTTGGTGGTGTGTTTGGGGTCGTTATTATGTTGGAGAACTGCACGGTTTTTGAAGGGAGGACGTCATGTTCTGCTTCAGAATCTCACAGTACATCAGGAATCCATGTTTTCTTCAATGAACCGCAGCTCCTCAGCACCAGCAGCACTCATGCAGCCCCAGACCATGATGCTACTGTTTTTTGGGAGACCCAAACCTGATCCAGCATAACGCAATCTGCTTCACATGGGTTGGAGTGGAAGATCTCCTGCTCTAGAACTCCAAACCCTATCAAACACCTGTTGGATAAATGTGAACGCTGACTGCACTCTAGGCCTCCTCACCTCACCTACCTGTCTTTACTAAAGTGGCTGAATGCTGAACTCAAATCTCCACAAACACATGAAGAGTGGAGGTCATTATGAGCAAATGTTGAATGGGATGTTCAAAAAAAGCACATACAGTCTCAGATGTCTATACATAATATGTTGCAGGAGGACACTCTCTAACATCCTCTTCTCTTTTAATGAAAAAAACTTCCATTCCAAATCTTTGATTTGTTACAAAGCCATCGTTTATATTTGAAAAGCTGAGAGGAGAAAGCTCCATTCATTAAGAAGGCGACGGGTGGAAGGTTTATGACTGTCTTTCCTGCTGAGCCTGCCTGCCATTTATTGCTCCTCTCCACCCTGGTTAAACATTGACTCTTATTAACACACACACACACACACACACACACACACACACATCCGTTTCTCTCCTTTACCGCTACAACACACAGCCACACAGCTCCTTTCGTCTGATTTTTTTTTTTTACTGTCTTCCTGCTCTGTCATGGCCGTTAACGGGGCGTTTGAGGTAGAACGGGTTTTGGTGTGTGTGTGTGTGTGTGTGTGTGTGTGGGGTGCATGCGCTAAAATTAGCAAGCCTAGTCGTAAAACGTGGAAGGTGTGTATGAGATGTCAGAGGCCTTGCTATTGACATGGATAATGTTTTACAATCAGTGTACAGCTTGAACACACAGATAGAAAGTGAGCAATTTGCTTAAAGCTAAAACAACTTAAAAAAAAAAAAAAGCAAAAGAAATCAGATGCATTCTTGTTCTGGTTTCCAGGTACCGCATGTATACAACGTTAGACGTGCAGACGCGTTTGCATAATGTTTGCATAATGATGGGTATTAAGGGGAGAAATACACAAGCAGGCGTTCGTTTTGTTTTTCATTTTACGGCTCGACATCCAGAAAGGTTCGCTTCGAATTTAGAAAATCGGAACGTCGGTTGTTAGAGAGATGCATTGTGCTGTCGTGGAGCGCTCGGATATCGTGTCAGTCCTATTGTATTAAAGGAAGCAGGAATTTGGATCTGAAGGTAGTGAGTTCAAGTTCCAGCCACACCAAGATGCCACACCTGGGACCAGTTGTTAAGTTGTATGGATAAGATCAATGGACTGCAAACTTTCTATTGGAATTAATGGAATAATATAATAATATAATTTTGGTTAAAACAATTTTAATGTGGTTGAATTTTCTACCTGCACATTCATCAGTCACATGTGCACAGCACACATACTGCAGGGTTACTGAGGCCACGCCCCCTACATGGACTGTGCATTCCTTCTAGCTACTATTAGCTATTAATCAAGTCAAAAAATGTAATAAAAAAAATCTGTATTAGTTTGCATGCATGTCAGCTTGTGACCAAACAAAATGTTTATATTTATGATTGTATATAATACAGTTTATATGAATTCCCATAAATTCCTATAAATTCCTGGTAAGTTTCCAACTTGGAATATTTCCAAAATTCCACCAAATTAAGATCCCAGTTCCAGAAAGTAAGAACAAATTTACCTTTAATTTTCCACTTTGCAACCCTACTCTGGATAAGGGCTCCTGACAAATGCAGAAAATGTACAACCTTATTTAAGAGAATATGACTTTACCCTGATATTCGAAATTTAGATCGCATCCCAATCAGCTTCCAAATTCAGAAAAGTCGACCCTTTTTAAAGGGCACTAAAACGTTCGCCCCTTAAAAAAAAACCTCCCACAATTCATGTCAAAATCCAGAAAAACACAAATAAATGGCTAGATGTTGCTCAGTCACTGTTTGATCTCAGAACAATAGGAGGATCCTGTAATCCAAAGAGCTGACTCTCTGACCTTCAACCTCCTGACCTTTGAAAGCTGTTTCGGAGGATGGACATGCAAGTAGCCTGAAACCCGATGTCACACGGGCCAACACATACGCACACATAGAAACACATAGACACACTGCACATTGTGGAGTGTGTGAAAGGTCAGAGTGGAAAAGGAAAGATGCAGGAGGGTCATTTTACAGCGGCATCAATTCAGAATAAAAAAAAAAATTGCTGCAAGCCGGCCTGCCAGATGGAAGCGATGTTGCCAGAGCATACCAGCCAATACCGGGAAATCACTGGCAGGCCTGGCACAGTGGCAAAGAGGTGTGTGTGTGTGTGTGTGTGTGTGTGTGTGTGTGTGCGTTGAAAAGGGGAGTGCTTTAGGAAGATCAGGCGATCATCAGGAGAAGTGTGGGCTTTTGAGAATGATCTACCCTGTAATTTTCCAGGAAATCACCCCAGGCTTAATCATTCTAGTGGCTAAAATTGGCGAATGCACACTGTGTGTTGGACTGTCTTTTGTGTGTGTGTGTGTGTGTGTGTGTGTGTGTGTGTGTGTGTGTGTGTGTGTGTGTTTGACTGACAAGAACCAGTGAGGTTTGACCTCCAACCACAAATTTAGTCAGGTGGTACATTGGACTGCACCTGCCACACAGAAGTAGAACAGCACTGTGTGTGTGTGTGTGTGTGTGTGTGTGTTCATAGCATGATGTGGTCGGTCTTGTGTTACAGGTGGACCCGCTGCACACAAACGCTTTTCTGTTCCTTTCAGCCTGTGCGTGTGTGTTGCGTTCCTTTGGCGACCACCGCCAGGAAATACACCACACTTCCTTCCGAATTGCTTGAAAAAGTGCACGTGTAAAAACGTGCGCACGTGATTCGGAACAAGCCTTTAATGTGAGCTACGTGGTTAAAAAATAAATAAAAGAGAGAAAAATAGTATCAGTGTTTCAGGATCTTTTATTGTGAACGATATGAGACTGTACACAGTGTAAGAGGGTAGTACAGTGTAAGAGGGTAGTACAGTGTATAAGAGTGTAGTACAGTGTGTAAGAGGGTAGTACAGTGTAAGAGTGTAGTACAGTGTATAAGAGGGGAGTACAGTGTGTAAGAGGGTAGTACAGTGTGTAAGAGGATAGTACAGTGTATAAGAGTGTAGTACAGTGTGTAAGAGGGTAGTACAGTGTGTAAGAGGATAGTACAGTGTATAAGAGTGTAGTACAGTGGGTAAGAGGGTAGTACAGTGTAAGAGTGTAGTACAGTGTATAAGAGGGAAGTACACAGTGTAAGAGGGTAGTACAGTGTGTAAGAGGGTAGTACAGTGTGTAAGAGGATAGTACAGTGCATAAGAGGGTAGTACAGTGTAAGAGTGTAGTACAGTGTATAAGAGGGGAGTACACAGTGTAAGAGGGTAATGCAGTGTATAAGAGGGTAGTACAGTGTATAAGAGTAGTACAGTGTATAAGAGTGTAGTACAATGGAATAGTGTAATACACTGTATGAGGGTAGTACAGTGTATGAGAGTAGTACAGTGTATAAGAGGGTAGTACAGTGTGTAAGAGGGTAATACAGTGTGTAAGAGGGGAGTACACAGTGTAAGAGGGTAATGCAGTGTATAAGAGGGTAGTACAGTGTATGAGTAGTACAGTGTACAAGAGTGTAGTACAATGGAATAGTGTAGTACAGTGTATGAGGGTAGTACAGTGTATAAGAGGGTAGTACAGTGTGTAAGAGGGTAGTACAGTGTAAGAGTGTAGTACAGTGTATATGCTAGATCTGTGATGATCACAAATGTTGAGCTCAGTAGCTCCTACTTTTATACTAAAGACTGTAGAAAGAACATTTACTTATAATCTTATACTCCTGTACACATGTTAGTTTTTCCTTGCCACAGTCGCCATGGCTGCTCATCAGGGATAAATGCACACTGTTCACCTTGACTGTTAATTTCTGTAAAGCTGCTTTGAGACAATGTCTGTTGTGAAAAGCGCTATAGAAATAAACTTGACTTGACTTGACTATAAGAGGGTAGTACAGTGTAAGAGTGTAGTACAGTGTAAGAGGGTAGTACAGTGTAAAAGAGTGTAGTACAGTGTATAAGAGTGTAGTACAGTGTATAAGAGTGTAGTACAGTGTATGAGTGTAGTACAGTGTATAAGAGTGTAGTACAGTGTATAAGAGTGTAGTACAGTGTATAAGAGTGTAGTACAGTGTAAGAGGGTAGTACAGTGTATAAGAGTGTAGTACAGTGTATAAGAGTGTAGTACAGTGTATAAGAGTGTAGTACAGTGTATAAGAGTGTAGTACAGTGTATAAGAGTGTAGTCTGTAGTCTTCATGTCTGTTTTTCAGTACGGTGCACTCAGTTTAACCGACCAAAAATGTGCAGCATTCAGAAAAAACGCAGACCTTTTTCAAAGCCATGAATCTTAAACACAAAACCCTGTTTGCCCTGTGGTTAGTCACTTTAAGCTGCTTCACACCGTTTGACCTCAAAAGAGACCCAGCTGCAGATGAAATCGCTTTTTCTTTCCTTCCTTCCGCTCGCTCTTTCTCTTTAAAGAGCAAACGGAGGGGAAATGGATGCGGAGGAATGCCCCTGACATGCCGCTGTGTCCTCAGCAGCATTTTTTTCCTTTTGGCAGATGATTTTGGTCTAAGACGTGTTACAAGGCGAAGGAGGAGAGAATCCAAGCACAGACTTGCTCACACAAGGGTGCAACTTGGGTTCTCTAAAATGCTGGCGTTTTCTTATACATGTTAGTTCTGTTGAATCCAGGAGATCCAAGTTGTAAGTATATGTCTAGCGAATTCTTGTTCTCATGAGCCAAAGGAAAATTGTGCTGTGCTCCTTTTGGTTCGGAGTTGCTTATTATTAAGTATTGCTCACAACAGATTTATTGTTTTCTTACTGTTGCTTGGTGAAGCCACCAAATCTATTAACACATGCAAAGTGGTTTTGTGTGGTTCTTTTCTTTTCTTTTTTCTGTACACCTTTTCTCATTAGAATATTGGCACCTCAGCAAATCTGATCCAGACAGTGGTGGATGAAGTACACAAACCATGTACTTGAGTAAAAGTAGACATACACTACAAAGTAAAAGTGTCCCTTTAAACTTTCACTCGAGTAAAAGTACAAAAGTATTTGCCTTTAAATTTAGTTAAGTATACAAAGTACTATGATTTATTATAGCTATAATGTTCAAATGATCATTTTTGTCATAATCAACTCAAAATATTTGAATGTTACTCTTAGCAAACGTTCTATTAATAGAACGATATTAATGAGTCAAACCCTGATTGTTTTCTATTAAAATGATCACGAGCCCAAATGAGGCCACGCAAATGAGGCCACAGGTGCTGTGTTGAGTTCAGGAGTTTGGAGTTTCTTCCATCATTTATTCCTCTCAAAATTCCCTGCTTTCTGCTGAACTGTATGTTGGTGATAAGTAGAAACCACCGAGTTTAAAACAGAGCGTGCGTTCGACCCTGATTGGTGGATTGCTGTGTGTTTGACCTGTTAGGTTTTTATCCTCATAAATAAAAGATAAACGACTGATTTTGGAAAATGCAGTTGAGTAAAAAGTTAAATATTTGACTTTGAAATGTAGCGAAGTTAAAAGTGTTCCATATGGAAATACTTCAGTAAAGTACAGATATGTGAAAAAACAACAACATATAATTACAGTAACAAATTATATTTACTTTGTGACTGTCCAACACTGGATTCGGACATGACCTTGGAGTCCACTTTATGGACAAATGATTGTGGACACCTGACCATAAGATTGGCGTGCGCTTTTTAAACATCCCATTCCACATTTAGTGTCCACTTGCTGTTATAATAACCTCCACCTTTTTGGGAAGATGTTTCACTAGATTCTGGAGTGCGCTTGTGGAGATTTGTGGTCATTGAGCCACATGGGTGATGGTAAACTCAGGAACTGATGTACGTCAGGTGAGAAGGCCTGGGCTGTGTTACAATTTATCCCAAATGGTTGTCTATAGGGTTGAGAGTCAGAGCTCAGAGATCTTCCACTCCAACCCATGTAAAGCATTGTCATGCTGGAACAGATTTGGGTCTCCAAGTTGAGATGAAAATTTCCTGCTACCACATCCAAAGACATTCTGTACAATTGTGTGCCTTTGAGGAACACTTTGGGGAAGAACCACATACGGCTGAAAAAGTCTGATGTCCCTGTACTTCTGTATTAAATACCGAGTATGCGCTGGCAGCTTAAAGGGGTTTCCTTATCAACTCTTGAGAATGTTTTCAACCAGAAATCCAACAAGGTACTTCACAGTGATACATTTCCCTTCGATTCCAAAAATCACAAGCTGTTTGTTTTGAGTTCCTCTTTGCAGGCATGTTGAATGTTCTGCTCATCTCAAACAGAGGAAGTTTATGACAATGAAACTGCAGTAAACTCACCGATACGACACTGCCATAGGCGTCAATTTTAGAGGAAAATAGTGGTTGTGGGCAAAGATAAGTACATTAGATAAGAAGAACTCCTTGAACAAGACACCAGCATTGACTTTGAGAGGTTCTGTTTCTTTTTTTAGCCGTTTCTTTGGAATAATGAAAAAAAAAAAGAAATGTTTCCCCCTGGTCTTTGTGGGAGGGCTGCACGGGGCTTTCTGCTCTTTCCACTAAATTGCTACTTCCTTTTTAACCATTGAAACACAAAGGTCACGTCAGGATACGCGTTTTTCATCGAACAATGGTTTTGATTGGACCACAGCCGAGCGTCAGCATTTGTTTCACTTCTGTGGACTCGAGGTGGAATCCCAGTTTCAGTTAGGAAAGGAGACACTGTCTAGATCAGACGCAGGAACAAGATTTTCGACCTAACATCAGATCAGAAGACGTCGGACCAGTAGGTACTCCCTAGACCGAAATTCACTTTTGCTTAGATAAACCAGGAGGAACGCTTCGATCAAAACCAGCTTTAAGTAGTCAGGTCAGGAGATACTCTGTGAAGTTTGTTCTTGCCTGAACCCTGGGTGTCGGCGGTGATGAAAGTTTCTTGTAATTTTCTAAAATTAAACATTGTATGATTGGAGGATATAGTTTCTGTCAGAGTGAATGCTAGTTATGGACAAAAATGTCATCAGGACAGGAGTTTGGACAAAGACATGCTGTTCCGAACACTGCTTCTGCTTTCATTTGTTTTGAAGAATATGAGAAAACAAGTGGAAAATACTCTATAGTTTTACAAATTAGACCCAAAAAAAGAAATGTTCTGGACATTTGCTTTTTATCAAGAGTTTTTTGAGAAGATTAATCATGAGATGCTTTCCAGACCAAACACCTACATATTATTTAGGAGATTCTGAGATGCTATCTGATCTGATCAAACACTGCTGTGCGTTCATAGAAATCTGTTTCTGGACACTTTTTATAAGAATTTTGGCTTGAACACCATGTAATCACAAGTGTATTCTTAGGACCAAACAGCATTGTTTTATTGGAAAGATTTTAGCACTGAGACACTGTCTGATCTGAACACTGTCTGATCTGAACACTGTCTGATCTGAAAAATGTCTGATCTGGACACTGTATGATCTGAACTCTGTTTGATCCGAAAAATGTCTCAATTGAACAATGTTTGATCTCAAATTTGTCTGATGTCAACTATCTGATCTTACACAGTCTAATACTAACACTGTCTGATGTGAACACTCTGATCTTAAGAATGATCTGAACAAAGTTTGATCTGAACACTGTCTAATATGAACACTGATTTGAACACAGTGTGATCTGAACATTGATCTGAACACAGTCTGATCTGAACACTGTCTGATCTGAAAACCAGCCAGAATGTTTCTGTTTTTTCTTTTTTCTTGGATGAACCAGGGTAATGTTCTGGACTGAACTAGACAGAAGATAAAACTAACTAGAACGGAAAGTATCGAGTGTGTGTAAGAATTAGACAGAACAATCCTCAAAACTTGAGAGAGTTAGACTGGACTAAACCAGGGGAAGGTCTGGGTGAAGGTTGCACAACCAGGGAAAAACATTCTGGGAAGGTTGACCATAAGATACTGTACTGAGCATCAGTGCCTATTTTAAGTACTAAATCAAGGACACGCTATCTGACCTGATCTCTGTAGATTGTCTAAAATATTTGATTAGAAGAACCACTAGAAATACTAGATGACCAGAGCTATTTTTAGGAATTTTAGAACCAAGATTTTATGGAATTAGAAAAGGAATTAGACCAGATGATGGTTCTAAACACACCAGTTTTCAGGAGAAAAACTAGCAGACAGCAGTTCTGAGAATTAGACCAGAAGATTAGACGAGCATTTTTGATAAGTTTGACCATAAGACCATCAAGTTCAGGCTTGAACAGTAGGATCTTGTGAGATATAATCAGCTGTATTTTCTGTATTTCTAGGAATCTAGTCTAAAAGATCCGGGCGATTTGGATCTGATTTCATCTGATTACCACACCACAGTTCTTTTTGAGGAATGTGATAATTATTTGTAAGATTTGAAATGACATTGTAGGGTATAAGAGTGTTTCTGGACCAGGACCATTAATCGAATCTTATCAACCTAGAGATCGAATTTACAACTGTAAAGAAGTTTGACCTCGAGATACACCGTGGTTCTTCTAGACAAACAAGATGTTGATCTGATCTGAGCTGATCTGACCTAGAATTTGGTCCAAAGATCATCCTTAAAACAAAACCAGTTTTTTTAGAATAACGTTCCGAGCTTGAAAACGAGTTCTAGCAGTTGAACCAGAAGAGCAGTTTTTTTTTGTTTTTTGATGACGCAGTAATAAAAAATTCCTCTGAGAGCTTTCTGAGAGGGTTAGTCCACCATTGGAATGAATTCCATTGTTTATCTTGAGGATTTCGCCGAATTGAATCGGGTACGGAGGTTTGTCTTAAGGACTTAGCTCAAGATTAACAAGCGTTTCTGACCAATTAGCCAGAGAGATGAAACTCTAATCTCAGAGACTCTAATCTAAGACTCTAATCTGTTCCTTTCCTGCTTTACAGGGCCAACTGGAAGGGACTCTTTCTCAGCCGACTCGATCAGCCAATGGCACGCCCAGGTGAGTTCACCTCATTTACCTCAATTATTGTGGACGAAGTACACAAACTATGTATTTGAGTAAAAGTAGAGATTCAGTGAAATATGACTCCAGTAAAAGTGTCCCTTTGAACTTTCACTTGAGTACAAAAGTATTTGCATTCAAATGTACTTAAGTCTCCAAAGTACTCTGATTTATTACGGCTATAATGTTCCTATTATCATTTTTGCCTCAAGACTCTTTGCTTAATCAACTCAGTTTATGTGAAAAGACTCGAATGTGACTCTCAGCACACTGATCTATAAATAGAATGATATTAATGACTCAAAGATTGATTTCTATTGAAATGATCGTGAGCCCAAAACCTTTTCAACTCAAGTCCACGGGTCTTGTGGCGAGTTCAAATCAGGAGTTTCTTCCATCTTTTATTCCTCTCAAAATGTTCTGCTTGCTGTCAAACCGACGCTGAACTGTATGTTCTGATTTCCTAGCATGTGGTTGAGTAAAAAGTACAATATTCGACTATGAAATGTAGTGATGATAAAGTAAATGTTTATACAGATACACCAAAAAGCTACTCAAATACAGTAACAAAATTACAGGGACATTATTACTGTCCACCACCGCTCGAGATACGGCCAAACCCTCGCACTCGAGCGCATAAGAACCGGTGTGTTTTAGGTTCGAGGACTGAACCCAGACCAGGAACGTTTAGTCATGTGATTTCTCTCGACACTGAAAGCGAGAGGCACAGAATTTCCCTGGTCTTCCGCGGGACTCACTTTCAATATCGGAAAAAGCTCCAACTTCCTTTTTGAGCGACAGATAACACAACCACATGACGTGAAAGACTATGACACACACACACGCACACACGCACACACACACACACACACACACACACACACACCCTTTTATACATTACAGGAGATCTAGATTAGGTAAATGAGGATTCAAATCATTCATATCAAAGATGTAATAGGTGTTGCCAAGGTGTGTGTGTGTGTGTGTGTGTGTGTGTGTGTGTGTGTGTGTGTGACAGGATTTCCAGCACGTAGACAAAGATAGTGGACAGTGAGTCAGGGTTTTTAACAGCATGCAGAAGCAAGTGGATCAGTTACACACCTTAAAAAAACACACACTCACACACACACCCTTTTATACAGGAAAGGAGCTATCGGAGTGCGTGTGTGTGCGTGTGTGCGTGTGTGCGTGTGTGTGCGTGTGTGTGTGCGGGTGCGCGTGCGTGTGCGTGCGTGTGTGTGTGCGTGCGTGTGTGTGCGTGCGTGCGTGTGTGTGCGTGTGTGTGTGTGTGTGTGTGTGTGTGTGTGTGTGTGTGTGTGTGTGTGCGTGTGTGTGTGTGAAGCCAGACAGGATATCCAGCACATAGACAGGGGACAGTGAGTCAGGGTGTTTAATGGCAAGCAGAAGCGAGTGGATCAGTTACACACCTAAAACACACACACACACACACACACACACACACACACACACACACACACACACACACACACACACACACACACACACACACACACACACACACATGTCCTTTTGCTCTCCACTCTGTGGCTTCTCTATGGAATGCTCTGGCATGGTGCTTAAGTAAACAGCGGTATTTTTAGCACAGGTCAAACGGAGCCTAATCACTGTCTCCCAGTATTCCCAACATCCCAAGTGACTGAAAGACAGATGGGAAAAGAGGACAGAGAGAGAGAGAGAGAGAGAGAGAGAGAGAGAGAAAGAGAAGCCATCCATAAAACATTTCTCGTCATTTCTTACACATTACCCTTTTTTTATTTTTACATGACTGGTTTAAATAGGACTCTTATTGAACTCTCGTAGCCACAGCTAACTAGCTGATGTGTCCTTATCTAGCTTGTTTTACTTTTAATTCTAGTTAGAATCTTGTTTATATTTTAACCACTATTGAAATGAAGGCTAAATATAATAACAAATAGACGATTATTCATGACGCAAGCTACATAATCCACCTGTGTTTAAAGAACACAGAGCTGGCAATTTGAAGTCCAAATGGTTGCCAGATTGTATCTACAGAAAATAAAAGCACACAATAATTCTTATAGGTAAAATTCAGAAATACTTTCACACAGAAATCAGATAGCGCTGTAAGTGAGTCGATTTGAGTTGTTGAGTCAGTTCAACCACATTCCAGTCAGCGATTCCTAACTATAAGATTGAACACAAAAATCATGATATCCTTTGATATCTTAACAACTTATCACATTATTGAATGTATTGCAATGCAGTGGAAGGCCACTAGGGCCAGCGAGGCCAAAACTCTTTTATTATCGACTTTTTTTTAATATAAATTTTTTTTTTGGTCTATGAATTTGTACGAAATTATTCCCAATAGTCTATTCTTTTCATTTCATAGCGTGTCATTTTACGTTTGGAGTTTTTGTTCAATCAGATTTTAGCCGTCACATCACGTATTTCTGTAAGCGCAGCAGAAATGAACAGCGTAGGCCCTTCGTAGATTCAAACCCATGTTGCTTGAAGCTGTCGCTTTAACCAATCGGACCACTCCAAAGCCCCCCAGCTGGCATAAAGGAAACGTCTGCATTTTCACGTCCTTTCATTGGACGGTCGGAGAGCGAACTAGTCAGAGCTCGCAATAAGCAACTGGAGCAAACCGCACAAGCTCATTTATGCTTGTGTTGATTTCCTAGCTGTTTTTTCATTCCACATCGGCTGACGGAGAAATCGATTCGGTCGCAGATACACTTACGAGGACATGTACAGGATGGAACCATTTGTGAACCATTTATACTTTTGCGGTTTCTTTCCGGTAGAATTTGCACAAAATAAAAAACAAAACACAATTTGCCTTCATATTAAATCTCAGGAGAAACAGCTGTGGCTACAGTGAAAGGAGACTTATGTTGAAATGTGTTAACTGGGTTGCTTTAGTAACGGCATTTAGAGACCTGCACCCGCGGGATCCGACGCAGATTTGATGGGTGAATGCGGGTGAACAAAACCGTGGCCTGTTTTTATATCGTTTCAGTTGATGTTTTATGTTCTGAAAAGTTCCTTGTTCATGTTCATGTTCATCATTTGCACAAAAAGTCGAACTCAAAAAAGAAAAAAAAAGGTTTGCTTATTTTCCGTTTCTTTTTCGTTCATATTCAAGCAGATGAAACTAAAATCAAAAGCAGAGTAACAGCAAGAAGCGAGACAGAACTCTGCCGGAGCGGGACTATAAAATCCAACGCCATTCGTTCTCACTGTACGAGATTCCTGTCTGTGCTGCAGCTCTACTGCGTTTCTCTGTAATACGAATGGTTTCTATAACCGTGGCATCATAATGATGGTATTAGAGGTGGATGGATTCAGGTAGAACACCACTGAAGTATGTGTGCACATTAGGGTGGGTTTAATCGATTGTTTGATATTCAACCACAATGAAAAAAACGGTTTGCTGCAAACTCCTGATATATATGAGTTTTAGAGCAAAAGCTTGGTTATATACAAGAGGAGAAAAACAAAACCACGGATTATTACGAGAATCCGTTTGTGTACAAATCGAACTTTCCATGATCTTTGATGATGTGCAGGTCTGTGTTTAGGCTGTTGTGCAGATTTGTTGTGGAAAACAGCTGGAACACGGTGAAGCTTGCAGTTTCGCTAGAATCTGGGAAAGCACAAGGAGAGGTTACGTGTAAAAATCGCAGCTGGGGCTCATATTGACCCATGACTGCGTGATGGTGGTGGTGTTGGTGGAGGAGAAGGAGGAGGAGGTGTGGTGGTAAAAAGGTTGGGGGAGGAGAACAAAAGCCTGAGCCCGCTCTCCCTGATTGCAGTCGCCCACTCGTTTCTCAGCGTCCTCAGCAGTGCTGCCTGCGAAGCGAGGGGCCTGCGAGGCGACTTCCTGTCAGAGAGCGAGGGCAAAGCAGGAAGCAATTTGTCACGCGGGATCAAACGGTAGGAATAAATGCGCACAGGGAATGCGAATCGCCCCGGAAGGTAACATAGCGCCCTTAAAAGAAGACGGGTGAGAAGGACAGAAAGAGAAAGGGACTCTAGAGAGGACATCTGAATATCTTCGTTTCGGGAAGTGAAAGCGAGTGGAAAGTCCTCCACAGTCCATATGGTTCCTGTACACCTTTCAGACTTTTCCCTTTTCTCCCTATACATCTCTCTCTCTCTCTCTCTCTCTCTCTCTCTCTCTCTCTCTCTCTCTCCATCTTCCTCCACCATCCAGCCTGAAATCCGAGCAATATTAATGCTGCCAGAGCTGTAAAAGCTGCGGTTTGTGCGTCTTCTCTCTCCGGAGCGGTGCACACGCTAAGCAGAACCATATGTGCCCCATATGAACAGGAAACTGCTGGAAATAAAGAAAGAAGGGAGGAGGTGCAGAGTTTAAAAAGAAGGAGCAAGACAAGGGTTTTTGTGCACCCTCTATAAACTCAGTGTCTCTGTTTAATCAGTAACTAGCGTGCTTTACTGACCCACTTTTTCATTTTGCGCACACACACACACACACACACACACACACACACACACACACACACACACACACACACACACACACACACACAAGACGTGATTCCTGTGAAACCAAAATGACCAATAAACATATATTAATGGACTGTCACGTTCTCAGAGCTCTAGAGAACACTTACATCCATGGATTTTGGCAGACTCGCCTTATCCAGAGCGAATTAGATTTTTTTCTCATTTATACAACTGAGCAGCTATGGGGTTAAGGGCCTTGCTCAGGGGCCCAGGAGTGGCAGATTGTTGTGGCTGGGATTTAAACTCAGGTCTTTCGCGCTCAAAGGCCAATAATGTATTCACTAAGCAACTACACTTCCTGCGCTCAGACATTTCCACCATGACAATAGACGCCGATGCTGACATGGTATTAGCAGATCAATCAATTAATCAATCAATCAATCAATCAACAGAAACCTAATCAACTGTGAATTCAAGTGGTAAGAGTGACTCTGCTTCAGGGCACCATGCTGCCAAAGATTATTTCCCTACATTAGCATGTGCTTTTTATAAAACTATTGCAAAATTACACTTGAAACCATACCATCCACTACATCAGCTTCATCATGGATATATATATATATGTTTTTGTTTAGTTTTTTTGTGGCTGTATTTTTAATCGATTTGGACTTTCAAAGCGAATAATCGAAATGTTTTATTTTTATTTTTTGTCTTTCTCTTCGCTCTAAACACAATCCTCCTCGTACCAGACGGTTTTCTCGCTCCGAGCTCGACTAACTGGCAAAGCAAGACGCCGCGTCACACCCGCAATGTCGATTTGCATGCGCATGCACCCAAACATGCCTGCACACCTGTGCAAACACACACACACACATATGGCAACAGACCGGTGCTGTCGTTCAGAGTAAAATCGCACGTGTGTTTGTGTGTAACTTCTCTACAAAGCCCCCTTTGGTTCCTCTGCCTCGAGTGAGCGATAAGACACAGGTGCTTGTCGTTAACCTAATGGGATGAGGTAAGAACAACCCCATTAAAAAGGTCAAAGGTCACAAGGGGCAATGCCCCTGGACCTCAGCAGGTAGTGGCCTAACCTCACACAGCTGTGTGTGTGTATTAAAGGTGGCAGCTGCATGTTTACACCCAGCACTGTGAGACACCAGTATCAATTGTATCAATCAATACGAATGGAAGCACAACATTTACACTATGGATGATAAGATTCCCGAGTCACTTCGGTGCTTCTGCATAAAAATTAACGATGTGATGCATCATTTTAAAAAAGGATACAAGTTGGTATCGTGATGCATTGTTTTTTTATTAACATATTTGGATCGGGAAACTTTTTTTTAATTTATATATTATTTTTAGTAGTAGATGCGCTATACTTTTATTATAAAGAACGTGACCAATAATATGTGACCTGTATTTTATATGTAGATCGATTTCCACTCGCTACGTAAATATGACGTTATCATAACACTACGGAAAAGAACGACTACAAAGCGTGTTTGTGAAATCGTAGCTGCTTCATATGTATCTTTAATGTATCGCATCGTTGGCTATGCATCGAGATGTGAATCGCATCGGAGTCAGTTACACCTCTGTACACACGTCTTCATTTGCATGAAATACAGTTACATGCCTTTACGAACACGAATGCTGCAACTCCACACGCACGCATTATCATCATTTTTCTATGCAAAATTCCGAGAGAGACGACACACAGTGGCATGCACACAGCGTTTATTGTTCTCCTGCTTTTTTTTTTTATTATTTCCTGATTCAGCGTCGGATGAAAGAGACTTTCCCAGGCTGTAAATGATTCGTGATCAGAAACGCAGCTACAGATCCTGATCCGGATCCTGTGTGCGTGTGTAATGATTTATCGTCCAAATTGCGCCATTAACGAGACTAATGAGTTTTGGCTCCGAGGTGTTGCTGGATTTTTGCCCTCGCTGTCGTATCCTGTCCAATCCTGGCCGCTCTGTATCGCCAACTATAGCGTTCAGGTGTCATGACAAAAATTTACAGCAGCGTGGCGAGGAAAAAGCACAGGTTTTACTGAAGGCCGCCACGTCTGCACGTCACACTCGGCCTTTAAAACATACCAGAACAAACACACACTCGGGTCTGGCCCTGATCTTATCAGACTTCAGAGGTGTGGACCTTTTTATTGAGCAGACGCATGTACAGTATATATTTATATATATATGTGTGTGTGTGTGTGTGTGTGTGTGTGTGTGTGTGTGTGTGTGTGTGTGGATTCTCAGCAAACACACAATAGTCGATTGTGTTTGCATGTTATCAGTCAGTCACACATTTAAACCAGCCACTGTTTAGACAGACAAGCCGAAAGGTCAGAGGTAAAAAGTCATCAGTGCTGATAATGAGCTACAATGATTTGATTATTTCTCCAGGGGTAGCTCAGTGGTTAAGATGTTAGACATCTGAAGGCTATGAGTTCAAAACCCAGCATTTATTAAGCTGCCACTGATGGGCCCGTGCTCAAGGCCTTTAACCCCGCAACTGTGTAGATGTATGAACAAGGTACATAGGAGGTGGTTAAAACAGTGGCATTTGGTTACAAGTTCAAATCCAAGCACCACCAACCTGCTTCTACTGGGTTCTTTAGCAAGGCCCTTAACCTTCAACTGCTCAGATGTAAGTCACTAAAAAAAAGGGCGTCTGCCAAATGACATAAATGTAAAACTGCACAATTTCTTACTCCTACACACCAATTTGGTGCTATTTTTTGTTGTGAATGGGAGGATGTGTCTGTACGGTAAGATAAAAAGTTTCTGCTTCACACACTTCTCAACACCGATGATGACCACCGTAACCGAATCACAAAGCACGGTGGTGGGTGTGCTCTTGCTTCTGCTCCTGAGGGAAAAAATGCCCATACAAGGAATTCATATTGTCATAAGGAGCCATACTCGATAAAAAAAAAAATCTTTCCAAATCTTAGATGAACCCGCCAAGAGTGTATTTAGCACAGTCATACGTCCAAAACCTTTTTAAACTTTTCCACCCGTGACTTGTTTTATTGCACGGACACTGGAGACTCCTTCCAGGAAATTGTAGCGTATCAACAATTATATATTTTTTCCCTTTTGTTCGGTAACACAACAGTCATTATTATATCATGTCTATCATCCAAGTCTCTGTGAATGAGCTGATATCGTCAGCATTCCTGCAAAAACAAATACGGTTTAAACTCAACCAATCAGTGATACGGTCCGAGCTGCACAAGCAAAACCTGAAACCCGTGATATTGTTAGCGGTGTCGCTTCCCCTGAGTAAAGCATCTCTCTTATAAAGTGACTTATTTTTGTCAAATACAGAGCCCAAACTTATTTTTGTCTCAGCGAGATCGAGTACAGAATATAGACCAGACCGTTGTGTCTCCGTGGTCCAGACAGCGGTTAAAATGGGCTGAGCTTGGACTATATCAGCCCTCGAGCAGCTCTCTGTATTCTGTGTCATCAACTCTCCCTGTTAACACGCAGCAAACGCTCACGGCTTTTCAAGCTGTATATTGAGACAACGCTTTTAAAAGTTTGTGGACACCTGACCATAAGAGTCTTATGATTGATGAACATCCCAGTCACATGAACATCCCATTTCGGCTCATTCAGACATGTAGTCAGCGTTTCAATTCATCCTAAAGGTGATCAGTAGAGTTGAGAGCGCGATAGCAGGAGATCTTCCGCTCCAACCCATGTCAAGTAGATCTTCATGGAACCACATATGGCCAGGTGTCCCAATACTTGTCCATCTAGTGGTTTAAAAAGCAGATTACCTTATCAGAGTATGCACGAATGAGGAGCTGCTTTAAGGGGGTTCTTCATTAGAAGAATTCAAGAAGAACGTTTGAGAAAAACCTGGAAAAGCAAGATGGTTAAGGCTCTGGGGTGCTGATCGGATGGTTGGGGGGGTTCAAGCCCCGGTTTTGCCAAGTTGGCACTCTTGGGGCCTTTAAGAAAGGCTCATAAACCTCTGTACTCCGAAGGTGCTGTATCATGGCTGATCCCTAGCTTCCTAACATCAACGTGGCCATGTCCACACTCATATGTCTTGTTTCAAAACACACAAACGGCCTCTTCAGTCAACGAAAACGTAGCTTTTTGAAATTGCTCTCCAAACTCAATTCATTTTAAACGCTGTTTGTCGTGAACTATGAAAAAGGAGGCTTTAGAAAGTGACGACGCCGAAATGACTCCAGTCAAAGCATCTTATCTTTCTCGCATGTGCAGAACAGGGACGTAAGAGTTTTCAGACGTTTCAGCATGGAGGAGCGATTCTAGATGGGAACGCCGATCTTAAATTAATCCGGATTAGTATGGACGTAGTCTGGGATATGCAAAGAATGAATTTCACTGTGCTGTAAAAGTATGTGTTACAGTAAAAAGAAGGTTTAAAATGTAGGTGTCCCAATACTTTTGCCACTGTAGTGGACTGTATGTCCAGCCAAATGTCTTCTAAACTAAGAGTATCAGCTTTGCAGTTTACACAGAGCTAGCAAAGCCAAGAGGGAGCTGGAGGACCAACACTACGGAGCTTTTCAGCTTTTTTTAGCCTGTATTGAAATATAATTGAAGTATCCACAGAATTTGAACTTGCTCAAAAGCTTCAACTATGGACGTCTGTGGCGACTTTTTGACGGAAATAAAATTCTTTTACACACAAAATGAAGCTCTGAAAAACTCCTCAGAGGCTAGAAGATACTTTCAGAAGACTAAGAGTCGGTTAGGTGTTAAGCTGAGACAGAGAGGGCCCTGTAAAGACAGCATTGTGTGTGTGTGTGTGTGTGTGTGTGTGTGTGTGTGTGTGTGTGTGTGTGTGTGTGTGTGTTCGTGTGTGTGTGTGTTCATGTGTGTTCGTGTTCATGCAGCAGGGAAATTGTCATTCTCGAGATGTAGGGCAAGTTCTTCTCAAGGTCAGATTGCGAGGGCGCTCCACTCTAGCCCAAAAACCGGTTTTGACCACTTCTGACTGGTTTAAAGCGACAAATCGCGTCGTCTGTCTGTTCCTTCCTTCATCCTCTTCCTCGCTCGCTTGCTCTCTCTCTCTCTCTCTCTCTCTCTCTCTCTCTCTCTCCCCTCTTTATTCTCTTTCTCTCGCTCTGTGCAGAGTGATATCTCGAGGCCATCGACTTGGTCAGCACACAAGCTAAAATTAGCGAATGATGCAAATCCGCTGGGATATTGCCAGTGTGTCCCTGATACGGAACTTTACACACACACACACACACACACTCACACACACACACACACACACACAAAGTATGTATATATATGTGTATATATATATATATATATATATATATATATATATATATATATATATATATATATACATACATACATATGTCTGTATGTGTGTGTATCCTCATAAACACAGCTGGAAATAAGTGTTCGCAGCAGAGATAGACATGTGCGTGCGCAGACGTCTAGTCACGAGCTTAGACTCCGGCGTATTAATAAAGTGACACTTTCATAATTTCCAGACCGTGTGTGTGTGTGTGTGTGTGTGTGTGTGTGAGTGAGTGAGTCTACTGTAAACCGATCTGCATCGATCAGCTCCTCCTGCGCCTTCCCGAAAGGTCAGATCTCTAACTGATCAATGATCCCATAATCCTCAGCCAAAGAAGAAGTGGGCGTTCTCTACACCCGGTTGGATTGACAGGACAGTCAGCCAATCAGAGATCGATTAGCACACGCTCATGTTAATGAGATCACAGGAAGTGACAGCGTGGCGGGATATTTTTTTATTTTTTGCAGTGCTGTACATTATATTAGAATTATATTCTGAATATATAATTTATTCCTTGCAATTGAATAAATAGATGTTGGTGCTAAAAGTAATGGCACCCCCTTTTCTTATACCCTAAAATCTACAACATTGGACACAAACCTACTGCAGTGCATTGTGGGATTTCAGTGCATTGAATTTCTGCCTTTTTCTCTGCCTGTTTTTGTCTCTTTCTCAGTCTGTTTCTGTTTCTCTCTGTCTCTCTTTCAGTCGGTCTTTTTCTCTCTGTTTCTCTCAGTCTGTCTGATTATCTGATTATCTGTCTCTTTCTTTGTCTGTTTCTCTCTTCTCTCTCTCTAAATCTGTGTCCTTCTGTCTATCAGTCTCTCTCTCTCCCTTTGTTTTTATCAGTCTGTCCCTCTTTTCCTGTCTATCTCTGTTTCTTTCTCCTAGTCTGTCTTTGTCTTTCTATCTATTTCTGTCAATCTCTGTTTCTCTATCTCAGCCTGTCTGTTTTTCTGTCTATCTGTTTCTATGTCTCTCTCTTTGTGTCTGTCTGTTTCTCTTTCAGCCTGTTTGGCTTTCGGTCTGTCTGTTTCTTTCTCTGTCTCAGTTTGTCTCTGTTTCTTTCTCTGTCTCTGCCTTAGTGACATGGTTTTCTTTCGACTTTGTCCATCTCTTTGGCACAGTCACTTTCTCATCATGTTCCGACATTCTCTGTCTGTCTTTCTCGGTCTGTCCCACTGACTCTCTGTCCCTTTCATGCTATCTCTTTGTCTCCCCCATGTATACCCGTCTCTATCTGAGTGTCCTTGGCATCTCTTAGTCATGCTTATTTTCAGTCTTTTGCCCGGCAGCTAGACTTGTAAACCAAAGTGTGTGTGTGTGTGTGTGTGTGTGTGTGTGTGTGTCGGGGTAGATTTTAGCAGCCCCATGCTGAGACTCAGTCTTTTCTGCATATATGTGTGTGTGTGTGTGTGTGTGTGTGTGTGTGTGTGTGTGAGTTTGATGAGTTGTCTGAATATCAGTGGAGGGATTGCAGACTATGCTACAGCAGATTTTAGCAGGCAGTTAAAGTCTGTGTGTGTGTGTGTGTGTGTGTGTGTGTGTGTGTGAGTGAGAGGGTAGGAGTACTACATACTGGGTTACACTAGTCCTGCTGCTCACTCTGTCGCTCTGTGTGTGTGTGTGTGTGTGTATGCGTGTGTGTGTGTAGGAGTACTACATACTGGGTTACGTCCTGCTGCTCACTCTGTCGCTCTCTGTCTCTGTGTGTGTGTGTGTGTGTGTGTGTGTGTGTGTGTGTGTGTATCAGCCTGTCAGGTGTGTCAGAGGATAAACTGATAAACGACGGGAAAGTGAAGATGGAGGACGACCCGGAGGTCCTCGTTAAGGGTGAGTACGGCGTTCATCCGTCTTCAGGAAATGTGTGTGTGTGTGTGTGTGTGTGTGTGATTGTTAACTTTCACTTGCATGACATCTAATTCACTTGCAGTCAATCTAATCAACACCTAACACATCTGTGGTTGAACCATAGTTAAAAATATCTGAACTATTGCAATAAACTGGCTACATCAAAGCACCCCTGCATGTGTCAATCAGGGTCGTCATAGTAACCTGTATATTGAAGCCATACCTAAATATATATATCTCACACACACTATATGGTCAAATGTATTGGGACACAACATTTTTTTATTTTAGTTTCTTCCCACATAATTTGGAGGCACACAGTTTTTCCTTCACTTGAATTAGAAGACCCAAACCTGTTCCACCATGATGATGCCCCTGTGCACAAAGCCAGCTTGATGAAGATCTGCTTTACATGGGTTGGAGTGGACGATCTCCTGCTATAGAGCTCTCTTGAACACCTTTGGAATGAATGTGAACAGTGACTGCACCCCAGACCTCCTTACCTCACATACATTAGTACCTGGTTTTACTAAATTGGCTGAATCAGCACAAATCTTCACAAAATCCAGTGGAACATCTTCCCAGAAGAGTGGAGGTTATTGTAGGAGCAAATAGGGTCTGAATGTGGAATAGGATGTATAAGGAAAAGCACATACAGATCTTATGGTGAAGTGTCCACAAACTTTTGGCCATAGTTGGATGTTATATTTGTGTGTGTGTGTGTGTGTGTGTGTGTGTGTGTGTGTGTGTGTGTGTGTGTGCTGAACCTCTGTGTGATGTCAGAGTGTGTGAATGTGCGCTATTTGCTTCCACTGCACTTCTGCCAGTGTGTACTGTGTAATAATAAATGTGTGTGAATGCTTAGGCAAGCTGCTAAACATGACCGTCTGCCACCAGTCTGTCTGCCCCCCTCCACACACACACACACACACACACACACACACACACACACACGTTTACCCAATCGCATACACATATACAATAAGCATGCAAAGTCGAAAGCAGTAGCAGTGTCCAAGGGTACATTTTTCTATTCCAGTGTTTTGGTTGTCTCATACACACACACACACACACACACACACACACACACACACACACACAGTGAGGCAAAAGAAGCAGGTGGTTTCCATCTGGAAGTGGCAGTACAGAGCTGTGACGTTGTTCCTGCGTTACTGTTTCTCCACAAAGCTTTCCAAAGAACTGCCTTTTCCCACACACACACACACACACACACACACACACACACAATCACACACACAATCACACTGTAGCATGAACTTTTGTAGTCCCTCTGCAACCCTCCACAAACATGCACTCATCTCTCTGTGCAGGATTCTCACACACAATCACGTGTATATTTTCTCATGGTGCCATAGTGCATAAGTTAAACCAGATGTGTGTGTGTGCGGATTTGCAGGCTGGCTGCTGCGCGAGGTGCAGGCCGGTTGGATCCGATACAGGAGGTTCTGGTTCACTCTGACCGCAGACTCTCTGGAGTGCTACAGCGGCCCTGAGAAAGACGCTCGCACTGTGGGCATGCTCGTCCTCACTTCGCTCTGCTCCGTCCTCTGGCCCGACAAACACACCTACAAACAGACAGGTAACACACACACACACATACGCACACACATACGCACTCTGTGGTCATTCCTAAAGTGAGAATCTGTCACGGGTTCTTCACGAACGATTCGTTCATCTTGAACAAGTCTTTAACGTGACTCGGAAGAACGAGACGTCTCAAAGAGTGATTTGTTCGTTTTCATCTGAACGCACATGAGCAAAGCATCACAGCATCTCCATAGTTTATGTGCAGAAAACAGAATTTAGAAGTTCATGAGTCCTCTGGTCTGAGACGTTCACCATTTTGTCATGTGACTTATGTTTATCACAATTTGTTCTTAGCTGCATTGTCATATTTTCATTAATGAAATATAACTATAGTCAAAGTTGGTGTATGTAGACGTGTTTGGGATCTGCTTATTAAAAATACGTAACGCTTTATTTGATTTCTGATCAAAGGAACGAAATGAACTAAATGACTCGAAAAAAAGATTCGTTCATTTTGATGAACGACGTTCAAAGAACCACGTCACTAAAATGAGCCGGTCTTCCCATCACAAGTCAGAAATGCAGCTAACACACACTGAGCTATCTGCACTCTTCCACATCTATGAGCTCACAGAAGCCCCCTGATTGGTTGGTGTCAATGTGATTGACAGGTAAAAGAGAGACTAAAGCATCCCGCCCACTGATTTACACAAAGTTCATCAATGAGTCTTTGGAATAGACAGGCTTCTCGAATCTGATTGGTCAAAAGCTAAAATGTTTGAACCAGTTCAGTAATGTCATGACGTAAAGGACATGGTAAAGGTGAAGAGTCTCGACGTGACGAAAGGGAAATTGGAGGCCACTCTGTGCAGCTGGGGATGGTTTTGCATCAACGGCCTGGCGATCAATGAAAATACGGAACAACACAAGAGCTTTGAGGATGATTTGGACTGTACCTAATGTCAACAGTCTGCTACAATGGCTCAAGACCACAGGTTGCATTTGAGACAATGTCCATTGTTAAAAACTCTAAACTAGGGCTGTACACAAAATTCACGCTTCGGTACGTACTTCGGTCACGGTGCGGTTCAATTTCAGTACAGTTAGAGGGAGGAAATGCAAAACCTTAAATATTTAATAATAAAATAAAAGACTTTTAGCCGGAGACTAAACAAACTTGTGGTCCGCTACTTAATACACTTCACGAGCGAACTCCGATTTGAATTCTAATCCGCATGTAAAAAGGACTGCATTCGGTAGACGTGTGCACCGAAAAGCCCTGCACCAAATCATTGAGAGTTCTAGTTTAAGAGGAAAAACACC
Organism: Silurus meridionalis; assembly: GCF_014805685.1. Taxonomy (NCBI): domain Eukaryota; kingdom Metazoa; phylum Chordata; class Actinopteri; order Siluriformes; family Siluridae; genus Silurus; species Silurus meridionalis. The sequence goes on from NC_060897.1 coordinate 4,123,899, forward strand.
AGCAGTGGGTTTTTACTGCGCTTTGGAGAACAGGGGAAGCAGTGAGGCGTACAGCAGAGCTCATGGTTCAGCAGTAAAGCGATGGCATGCGGAGAGGAACAGAGGCCCTTTGGTGAGTAAGCGGCGCTCATTCGCTCCGTTCAGGAGGCTGAGTCACAGAAACCCCGGGTTTGTCCCGAGCGACAGAATCGAAAGCGAAATATAGATGTTTAGATGAGAGGGATTATTGTCTGGGACAGAAGGAGGACTGTGAGCAAGATGACACATTAATTTCTGTGTGTGTGTGTGTGTGTGTGTGTGTGTGTGTGTGTGTGTAGGTTACTGGAGTCTGACGGTGTTTGGGCGGAAACACTGCTACAAGCTCTTCACGAAACACTTCAACGAGGCGGTGCACTGGGCATGTGCAATACAGAAGGTCATCGACAGCAAAGCGCCAGTGGAGACGCCAACTCAGCTCCTTATCCGTGACATCGAGGTGAACCCACACACACACACACACACACACACACACACACACACACACACTTTTTCCTTCCTTGTTCTTCAACATTCTCTCCAAACTTGGCATTGTCGTGGCAACAGTTTCTGTTCTTGACTTCAATGCTAAAAACGTTTAGAAGATGAAGAACGCTTTCGGGAACTTCCGGTTCATCTTAGTGTTCCTCTAGAGACACACACACACACACACACACACACACACACACACACACACACTACACTAGTCTAGAACACTAAAGCTTCAGCATTCTGTGTGTAAGTTTTAGGTTTGGGTGGAATGTTGGAGTTCACAGAAATTTCTTGCAACTACAGACCACCACTTCAAAATCTTTTCACGCTCATGTGTCTCCCCGAGCCGCAATTAACTAACGGTGGTTATAAATACGACTACGAGCCGTGCCGCAGCGAATCGCCCACATCTGTAAATAACCGTCCGCACACACACTGTATTAATAGCTTCCTGGTTGCTAGTTGGGAAATCCCACTCAGCCTGGCCACCACAGTGATTCCCCTGCTCACACACACTCCACCCAGTCATCACACATACGTTAATTACTTACGAATTAAGTTTGTGGACTGACATACGCTGTACAAACGTTTGTGGACACCTGACCATAAGATTCATCCCATTTCCACATTTAGTCCCCATTAACTTGTATAATAACCTCCACTCTTCCGGGAAGATGTTTCACTAGATTTGTGGAGCTTTGCTCTCGTTCAGCCACTAGTAAAATCCTATTTCCCAAATATTCCAACTTACCAGGGGTTTGTGAGAATACATTAGAAATTTTGGGAAATTTGAATAAACTGTACCATAAACAAAGATAAATATAAACATATTGTTTGGTCATACGCTGTCATATATGCAAACTAATACAGATGGGGGTCAGGTGACCAAATACTTTTGGTTGCGTCATGCATCTCGGAAGCTAGAAGCTCGGAAGATAGTCGCGTGCAACTATTTTAGCAACGATCTATCTGGAAAGGAGAGGGAAAGTGAGACGGAGAGAAAACGAACAAACCGCAAAAAAAAATATGTGATGAAGGGGGAAAAAACGAAGTGATTCTAAAACGAGAAGTATTTTACCGGCCCCTGTAATGCCATGCTATTCCGATAGTATAGCAGCAGCATTTCGGTTTGGGACGCAGCCCAAGTCTGAGGTGTCTGTGCAAACTTATCCAAACAATCACACACACACACTCACACACACACACACATCTGTCTCTGGGTCAGTGGGTTCAAGTGTGAGTTCAGAATGAGACCTGGGGTCCTGCAAGTGTGTGTGTGTGTTTATGGTCATATGTTCTTCATACTTTATTTTTTGTGAAATCAGAGAGGACGTTAACTGTACCGATCTCAGAACAAGCAAAAGGGTAAAAGTGTATATGTATAAACGTGTGTGTGTGTGTGTGTGTGTGTGTGTGTGTGTAGGAGAACAAGTTTAACCCTGAGGTGGTGGAGCACATCTATGAACACAACCCCATCCTGACGTACACACAGAGTCCTCTGTACGCTCCTCTGCTCCCATTCCCCTACGGCAGCCTGGACCACTTGCGTGAGTCTCACACACCAATACACACTTAGGACCAATGTCATAACAAAAGCTAAAACTGTACGTATGTATATACGTGTGTGTGTGTGTGTGTAGCTCTAGGTAGTAAAGGCTACGTGTCGGTGCGAGAGGAGGCCGTCAGACTCTTTAACTGCGTGCAGCAGCTGGAGTTGGAGCGAGAGCCTGTGCCTCTGATCCAGGGCGTCCTTCAAACCTGCCTGGACCTCCGACCCCTGAGGGATGAGCTCTACTGCCAGCTCATCAAGCAGACCAGCATCGCCCCCCACGCTCACTCGCAGACGGTCCCGCAGACGCAAAACGGTGCCCGGCTGCGCTACTGGCAGCTGCTGACCTGCGCCAGCTGCACGTTCCTGCCCAGCAGCCCTGTGCTCCGGTACCTGCGCTTTCACTTGAAGAGGTGACCACCTTTCCAACACACACACACACACACACACACACACACACACACGAGGTGGTATCAAAAAGTTTCGAGACTAATAACAATAACTGGTGCCGTGAAGTTAGAACAAAGAGCAAACTGAGCAAATCTGCCACAGAGACGTTTGACGTGATACACGTTTGAAACACAGAAATGCTGCAACAAGTCGTTCAAAGTGTTTTAAGCGAAAGAACATCAGAGAGATCAGGAAGACCTTTAACAATTGCAACCCCCGAAAAGGTCAAAACCATTAGGTAACTTGTGCATGATGATCGTCTGAGAACATTCCACACGATCTCACTTCAGCATCCCACTCGCCAGATTTAGCTCCTGTGGACTTCGTTCTCTTCCTGGAGATGAAGATCCGGCTCAAAGGTCACCGTTTTGACACCATTGCGGAGATCCGCCGTGAAAAGCAGAAGCTGCTTGACACGCTTTAAAAAGAAGACTTCCAGACACATTCCTGAAGGTGCAGGAGCGCTGAATTGCTGTGCAAGGAGACTATTTTAAAGGTCATAGTGTGTAAACGTCGATGAATAAAGTACTCTCTTGTAAACAGAGCTACTTTGTGATACCACCTCGTATTTGTAGAATATCGGAAGTGGGCGGGGCATGCACGGAATCTTTGCCATTTGCTCATTATTTACGGAAAAAAAATTATTGTTCCCGGTTGCTTAGCAACCCTTTCCCCTCATGGCCCTGATCAGCATGTGGTCTTTTCACCTTTCGACACTAATGATACGCTTCTAAGTATACGCACTTTTTTCTGACACATGTCAGCACATCATACGCACACGCGCACACACACACACACACACACACACACACGGAAAGTGTGTAAACAAACATAAACCCCACCCAGAGTGCACGGAAACAGCTGCTCGCCCGAGCTGACTCTTTTGGAAAATTCTCTTTCCTGTCAGATCTATCTTTTCTTACATAAACACACACACACACACACACACACACACACACACACACAATCATGACACAAGAAGGGACAGGGCTGTGAGACCGCCCGGCGTTTCTCATCCCACGCCTCGCGCCGACTCCAAGTGCAGGCAGGGCGGAGGAAAAGCGAACGATGGAACAGATGAATAGATAAAAAAACGAGTGCGAGGAGAACACGGCGCTTGAGCAGCCGCTTTCTCTTTCTTACACTGTGCAGCTTGTAAAGTTTAAAGCATAATCAGTGATTATAAGTCATACGTACGAATACATAAACTAGCCCTGCCCCTAATTTGCTTGGCCCCACCCCTCACATTAATGCTTAGAAAACTATATAAATTTTTAATACCTTCATACCAGTAGTAACTCTTTGGTTGGTGTGTCAGGGTTCAGAGTGTGTGCGTGGACTCGGAGGTGGAGAGCTGCGCCGCGTTCATCGCCCAGGCCCTGGAGAAAACACGCTGCCGCGAGTGCGTGCCGTCCTGGGAGGAGGTCCAGGGCTTGATGACACGACAGGAGATGATGTGTACAGTCCACTACCCCGGGCCGGGCTGCTGCAGGATTCCCATCAGTTCACACACTACTGCTAATGAGGTATATATATACACACACACACACACACACACACACACACACACACACACACACACACACACACACAGCTACGTACTAAAAAAACCCTACAGTTCCTCACAAGTTCCTGAACTCTTTTACAAACTAATTACAGTTTATCTCAGTTGCTTTGGAGCGTTTCTCTGATCTCGAATTCAATTCTCAACAATACAAATTGAACAAATTGCAAATGTTTTTGTACATTACAAAAACATTTAATCATTTGGGTACAAGTGTCTGTTGTTTACTACATTATCAGTTGTTTGATATGTTGATCATAGTATATCATATTAGTTCTCACCTGAATAGTCGTATCCCCCAAAACATCTCATCAGTTCGTTGTATCAGTCATCGAATGCAAAATGGTTAAACCAATTGTCCAGAGTCTGTCAAGCTCAGATTTCTATTGAACTTTTTTTTTTTTTTTGTGTAAATGTGTCTTAAATTGATAAATTGTGCAGTAATGAAGGCGAGTGAACAGCGTCGGATCAACCAATGATTAACTGGTTCTCTAAACAGGTCAAACGTGAATCTCGTGAAACTTTCGAAAGTACAGTAAAAGTGTGAATCCTGTCGGGTCTCTTGTAATCGATATCCCACGTACAGTAACGTGTACGTTTGTGCTGTTAAAACGGCAATGAGATGTTCATTGATGCAAACACTTACTTTTGAGAGATGAACTAGGAATTTTGAATATCGTAATCCATCGTGTTGATGTTTGTACAAATCGTTTTGAAAAATGCACTTACTGTGTTACGATTCACAGCAACGGAGAAAAACTGTAACAATAAATATTTATAATTATAGTAGCATTAGAGTGACCTTCTCTCTCTCTCTCTCTATCGTAGGTGGTGAGGAAGGTAGCCGAGCGTCTCGGCCTGCAGCACAGCCTTAACACTTTCACTCTCTTCGAGCAGAAAGACTCCTGGGAACGGACGATCGGGGGCAGCACCATCATCGCCGATGTCATCACCAGGTTTGAAAAGTAAATATCTACAGAATCGGCTGTTAGCTGAGAATTCCTCGTTACCCAGAACAATTCCTCGGGCTTCTGCTCGTGAAACGAACTCAATAGCATGTGAAGAGAGCTGAATTTCAGCGTAGCGGATGTGAAACCCACACTTTTCTCCGTCCAGGCAGATCCCGAGGGATAAAACTGGAATGCGTGGATATTCAGCTTCAGTCCAAACCTAATATTTGATATTCGGATCAGTTTTATTGATTATTTCATGCCGTGATTCAAAGGGCCAAGATTAGACACCACACTGTGAAAGCACACACACACACACACTTTGGTACAGACAAGCCAAAGTGTGTGTGTGTGTGTGTGTGTGTGTGTGTGTGTGTGTGTGTGTGTGTGTGTGTGTGTGTGTGTGTATATGTATGTATGTGTTTGTTGGGGGGTGTTGGATTGTCCTGAGACTGACAGCATGAGAGCGATGCCATTTGATTTGCCTGATGCGGAAAGCAAACCAAACAAGATAAGGAAGCCAGCTGGAATAAAAGGCATCTGTTTGATTCTTGGAAGCGTGTGTGTGTGTGTGTGTGTGTGTGTGTGTGTGTGTGAGATTCAGCGCCTGTTGTACCAGTCATTCCTAGAATTGGAAGTTCAGGGACATGATACACGCTCTCACATGCTCTCAGACAACACGCACACATGCACAAACAAGAAAGTGCGCTAAAAAAGCCTGCCTCTGTGTGTGTGTGTGTGTGTGTGTGTGTGTGTGTGTGTGTGTGAGTGAGTGAGTATACTACATGTTGAAGATTATTGCAGGCTTGTTTAAGGGAATCTCAGCACATTTCTTTGAATGTGCAATGTGTTGTTTTCATCATGAAGATTATCGTCTGTCTCACTCTCCTGTCTCACTCTCCTCCTGTCTCACTCTCAGTCTATCGGCAAAGGAGTCAGACCCTGAATGTCAATGCAGGCTGTGCTTTAAACTCTACTGCCTTCTGGATACAGAAAGCATCAGTACAGACAGCATCGAGTACCTGTTCCTGTACGAGCAGGTGAGAGACGGAGACACACAAACACACACACATATTGCAGCAGAATGTTACAACAAGCCACACCCCTAACCATTATACACTATATGTACAAAAGTATTGGGACACCTGACTTTTCAGCTGTATGTAGTTCTTTCCACATAACTTGGAGGCACACGAACGTACAGACATCTTTGGATGCATTAGCATAGAATTCTCCATTCACTTGACACTAGGAGACCCAACCCTGTTCCAGCATGACAATGCACCTAATCCATAAAGATCTGCTTCACATGAGTTGTTGGAGTAGAAGATCTCCTGCATGTTTGTGACACTTTAATGTTTCAGATCATCAAACTAATTGAAATCTTAGTAAAAGAGACCACAAGTGAACACAACATTCAGTTTTTAAATGAAGGTTTATTATTATTGAGGAAAAAAAAACTAAATCCAAAACTACATGGCCCTGTGTGAAAGTGTTTGCCCCCTAAATCTAATAACTGTAGCAGCAACAACTGCAATCAAGAGTTTGCGATAACTTGCAGTGAGTCTGTTACAGCACTGTGGAGGAATTTTGCTCCACTCATCTCTGCAGAATTGTTGTAATTCAGCCACATTGGCGGGTTTTCGAGCACGAACCGCCTTTTTAAGGTGCCACAGCATCTCACTAGGATTCAGGTCAGGACATTGACCAGGCCACTCCAAAGTCTCCATTTTTTTTTCTTTAGCCATTCAGAGGTGGACTTACTGGTGTGTTTTGGATCATTGTCCTGCTGAAGAACTCAAGTTCACTTCAGCTTGAGGTCGCGAGCAGATGGCCGGACATTCTCCTTCAGGATTTTTTGGTAAACAGCTGAATTCATGGTTCTTCCAAGTCCTGAAGCAGCAGAACAGCCCCAGACCATCACACTACCACCACCATATTTTACTGTTGGTATGATCTTTTTCTGAAATGCGGTGTTACTTTTATGCCAGACGTAATGGGACACACACCTTCCCAAAAGTTCCACTTTTGTCTCGTCAGTCCACAGAGTATTTTCCCAAAAGTCTTGGGGATCATCAAGATGTTTTCTGGCAAAACTGAGATGAGCCTTTATGTTTTTTTGCTCAGCAGCGGTTTTGGTCTTGGAACTCTGCCATGCAGACCATTTCTTAGTCTCTTTCTTATGGTGGAGTCATGAACACTGACCTTAACTGAGGCCTGCAGTTCTTTGGATGTTGATGTGGGGTCTTTAGTGACCTCTTGGATGAGTCGTCGCTGTGCTTTAGGGGTAATTTTGGTCGGACGGCCACTCCTGGAAAGTTCCTCCACTGTTCCATGTTTTTGCCGTTTGTGAATAATGGCTCTCACTGTGGTTCGCTGGAGTCCCAAAGCTTTAGAAACGGCTTTATAACCTTTTCCAGACTGATAGATCTCAATGACTTTTTTTTCTCATTTGTTTCTGGATTTCTTTTAGCTTTTGTGGATCTGTTGGTCTGCTTCACTTTGTCAGGCAGGTCCTATTTAAGAGATTTCTTGATTGTGAACAGGTGTGGCAGTAATCAGGCCTGGGTGTGGTGTGATAAACCACAGTTTTAACAGGGGAGCAAACAATTTCACACAGGGCCATGTAGTTTTGGATTTTGTTTTCCCTCAATAATAAAAACTTCATTTAAAAACTGCATGTTGTGCTCACTTGTGTATCTTTTACTAATATTTAAATTAGTTTAATGATCTGAAACATTAAAGTGTGACAAACGTAAAAAAAAATTAAGAAATCAGGAAACACTTTCACACCACTGTACAAGCAACAGTTTTTGTCTCTAAGACGATATGAAAAGCTCTGAAGATTTTTCATTGTGACCGATCTGATACCGGCGATCTAATATTGGTTGATACCACCAATAAAACTGATCAGACGTCAGGGATGCCGAGGGGGTTTTTCTTACACTCAGCACTCAGAATAATGAAATGCTGCTCCTCCTCTTTTCTCCATCTCTCTCTCAGTGTCATGAGATGGTGGTGCGAGGTCAGATACCCGTGTGTGAGGAGGACCTGTTGTCTCTGGCTGCTCTCAGGCTGCAGGCTCTGCTTGGTGACTACGGATCGCTGGCTCCATATCCGGCGCTCGAGCAGCTCTACCCCGCACGAGCACTGGAGAACCGCGCCCTCCTTCCGCCTCCCGAGGCTCTGGGGTGTCCCCCGTTCCCTGCCGGACTCATCGGGGCGTTGTGGGGTCAGAAACGTCGCGATGGCCAGGAGCAGAGACAGCGCGCCAGGTTGCGAGACGAAGCCACGGCTCTGTCCACCAGCATCATGGAGCGGTGGAAGTCTCTGTCCGGGTACAGCCGTGCAGACAGCATGGCCGCCTACCTCAGCATCGCACGCCAGTGGCCAGGCTTCGGGTGTACGCTGTACGAAGTGGACTTCTATATGGTAAGCGTGTGCCTCGACGGTGAGAAATGAAACGCTATGACGATATGATGATAACCGCGTGTCCCTCTTTTGCGTGTGGTCCAGAGTTCGAGCGGAAGCTTCTCTCAGCGCCTGTGGCTGGGCGTAGCAGCATCCTGCGTGTCTCTGTATCGGCCGGGAGAAGCCGAGGCGCTCGAGTCGCTCCCCATCGCGCAGATCTGCTCGTACGGAGTCTCCGACAGCAACACCTTCACCATCACTGCCACCGACCGACACCTGCTCTTCCACACCTCCGAGGTACTTTAGGTGATCTCGCGTACACGTGGTTTCATTTTATCATCAGATGGAGAATTGATCAGAGTAGACTCCCTTTTAGAAACTTGTGACACGCAACGAATTTGATTAATTTTTTTCTCACCAGAGCCACTCGCAAATCTCACACACAACATTTTACATTTGTGGCATTTGGCACACACCTTTATCCAGACTTATCCACACTGATATCATTTGTATGAATGTTCAGCTATAGGGTTAGGGGCCTTGAACAGGGACCCAGGAGTGGTAGCTTGGTGTGGCAGGGATTTAAACTCACAACCTGCAGCCCCTGGTCTAATACATGCCTGTGTGCTGTTGTGAAGGATTATGGAGGGTGAATTACTGTCTGCTGTACACTGCATGCACGTGATCCTCTGTAAATAACCGGTCTGTCTGGTGTTGTGTGACTTCTGTTCTGCTGAAATCCTTCTGTCTCATCCTCCGTCTGTCTGTCTCAACCTCTGTCTGTCTTACTCTCCCTCTGTCTGCTTCATCCTCTGTCTCAACCTCTATCTGTCCGTCACACCCTATGTCTGTCCGTCGCACTCCCTCTTTTTACCTCGTTTCTCATTGCTGGACTGGTTACAAGCCAGCTTTCCCTCTCGGTATGTGTCAGTCTTATTTTCTTTCTTCTCCTCTGATTTCTCATTGCACGAGTAGAGCTCCATGTCAGCTCTCTTCTACTCTATATCACTCTTTCTCTCACTCGCTCTCGTCACTGTGCACTTAAACAGTTTGTTCTGACCTCCTTTTCTCTCTCTCTCTCAGCTGACTGAGATCATGCAGCTTATGAATGCCTACTTCAGTGCCACCCGACGCCAGCTGGCTAAGGATGACTGCATCACCATGGAAACCAGCTCCAAGCTCCGCCCCTCCCTGCTGGAACTGCCCTCTCACCCGGTTTGAAGAGACGCTCAGCCGAATGTAAATTGGCTCCTCCCCCTTTTCAAAAGCTCCACCCACTCTGTCCAAGACGTCAATCCGTCCTGAGATAAACAGAATGGAGATGAGACAGAGAGAAAGAGAGCAGGGCAGTATGGACGACCGCCAAAAATCCCAGAATTCCGAGCACGTTCCCAGCCTGGTTAATGCTAAAATCCTGAGAGGAACTCCAAGTACAGAAAGACGATAAGGAAAAAAAAAAAACACAGACATGTCCGTTTTGGACGTTTCCTTTCAGCAGTTCTTTATGGACACTCACCGCAGTGCATCATGGGAGTTCAAGACCGCACTTCAGACACGTAACGATGACAAGTGCACTATACGGTGTCATTTCGGACACACGGATAGTCAACGTGTGGGCGCCTGTTCAAACCAAAGCGCCTTTAGAACCTCCACCACAACCGCAATAAAACAACCGTCTAGGTATTTTCTACACATGCAGCCATTGTGGATCTCGGAAAAGCTGATTTCCGGAGTTCCGATTTGCCGAAGTACATCTTTGCTGGACGACAGAAGCCTTTAAGCAGCTGGAACCAGGAATTATACCGCAAAGAAATTTCCCACGAAATAAAAACAAATCCAGGCCACTTGTATGAAGGCATAAGTCACGCATATGTAGGATTTCTGTACGAATAATCGCAACCATAACCGTACGTAAATAATCGCTCATCTGCCGAGTCATCGTCGTTTTGCTTTTTTTTAATTTTATTTTAAATGTATAATGTTACTTTGTTGTTTTTTTTTTTTTACATTATTTATAGACATCTATATGTGGTTTTTTTTTTATTACGTGTTTTTATATCTCCTTACGAAAAAAGTGCATGAGGTGTATTTTATTCCTTTATTAATAATCACACAGGCCCCGGGAACAATCGGCCCCGATGTATATAGTTCACATGAATCCGAAAAGGGCTACACGCGCACGTCCAGATCACGTGAAAAACGCCGCCCTTTCGTTTAGGACCAAACGCATCATCGGGGCGGTCAGAACGGTTTTCCTTTTTTCCGGGTTTCTGTCCTAACACTCGAGCGGAGACTCGCCGCCTGTGCCTGTAACAGAGAAGAAAAAATTACGTATAATCCAAATCCTGAAAGTCCTGAGAACGTGTTAAAATCAGATTTAGGATGATGCACTGAACAGTCTCATCACATTTCACACTGAACCCAAAGTGCCATATGAGAGAGAAAAAACGAGCGAGTATTAAATCTCAGCATGTTGTGATGTCATAATATCGTCAACGAAAAATCCCAGAAAAGTTCTTGCTCTATTTTTATTTCTTTTTTGGAGAATTCGTGTCGTATTGTTTCCTGTTGTTTTCCGCCCGACAGCATCACCACTCTCCACTTAAAGCAGCTGCAGGCAGCTCCGCCCACCTCCGTCTTAAAGCTTCACGCCGCATACGCTAAACGCAGGGCGTGCGTCGAGTCGGGATGCTGCGCGGTACTGCGCCGCGATGCGCGTCAGCAGCCAGTTGCACTAATGTCTGTACAGCTAACGTGAATGTGCAATAATTAAGAATGATGGTAGATACTGTATGTGATGTAACTAATAAAAGCAGCACCATTGGATCATCGTTTGTCATTTTGAAAGTGATCTCACACACAAACACACACACGTTTACGAGATTAATAAAGTAATTAATCTCACAGCATCATCAAATACCCCCCCTTCAAGTCTAGTGCAGCAATATTTAACACATGCTCCGCCCACCATTTTTCTGATTGGCTAATTCCTGTGTACATTAATATATAAATTTTTTATTCCTGAACTTTTCCCAGACACGACACAAATACATTTACAGCTCGACTTTTTTTCCCCCACATTTAATCCTGTTTGAATAACTTTCAACAATGTACTGAAACATCTTTCCAAAAGAGTGTGTGTGTGTGTGTGTGTGTGTGTGTAGATCTGTGCTCATTTCCCATGAGTATAATTTTGGAATTAAAAGATAAAAGAACGTCAGTAGATGTCAGTGAGTGTGGCTTCATTGCAATGGTTTGCTCTTTCTACATTCAATCTCCATTTGCTCTTATAAGAACCTCCACTCTTCTGGGAAGATGTTCCACTAGATTTGTAGAGATCTGTGCTCGTTCAGACGTTAATCAAGAAGGTTTGGGGCTCTACAGCAGAGAGATCTTCCACTCCAATTCATGTAAACTCACCTTCTTCATGGAGATGGCTTTGGTTTGGGTCTCCTAATTCTCATGCTGCATCCAAAGACGTCCTGAAAGCAACTGAGTGCCTCTGATTTTTGTTTGCGCATGCGGCTGGAAAAGTCAGATGTCCCAATACTTTTGGTATCGTAAATTGTACGATTAAATCACAGAAAAAAACAAACAATAAAAAGTGAATAATCGACCAGTGAAACCTCTTGTCTTAAAAAATCATTTATTTGAGTGAACACAACTATTTACAGTAGAAAAAAAATGGATGGAGAGAGACTGAGTAGCTCCGAGAGACCGCACGGCTGCGCAGGAAAGACCACGAGAAGGGACGAAATATATATATAGAGAGACTTAACGCCAACACTGAGGAACCCGTGAAGCTTTCAGAAAGAGCTTTGCGTTTTCTACGATACAGTCGTAGTCCTGCTGAATGTAAGAGCTCGAAGACGTCTGATTCGACTAATCTGCTCGTTCCTGAGCTCGGACACTGAAATGCATGGGATTTGTTTCTGTACTCGGATCAGCTGCATGACCCGGGACCTGATTTGAAGGATTCTTGTGGTGGGAAACCGCTGGAGATGAAGACGGATGGTGATTATTAGCGAGATTAATCGTCTTTATTAAAAGCTTCCAACTTCCATGACGAGTGAACGATCGATCCATGAAAAGCCACAGCACTTCCTGATAGGAAAAAAGTGTGTGTGTGTGTGTGAGACAGAGAGTGAGCAAAACAGAAAAGTGCAGTAATGGATCTTTTCTTCTCTTTGCCTTTTTCCCTTAGTGGGTTTATCTTTTTTTCCCCCTACAGAGCCGTTTTGCGAGACCACCCTGCCTTATCTGCTTATTCAGGACCCTGGATGTGTGTGTGGTCCTTACTGTAAATGTGTGTATGGAATGAAGGATAAAGGTTTTTACTATAGACTGAAAGAGAAAGACTGATACACTCTGGTGCACACACACACACACTCTTGTTTACACATTCAAACAAGGAAATGAAGATGAGCATTTAAGTCCAGAGCCTCTGAGTGTGTGAGTGTGTGTGTGTGTGTGTGTGTTACTGCTCCTGTGCTCCCCAGGAGATGTAGTCGGGCCGTGTGGCGGCGCTGTACTCGTCTATCAGGTTCTGCACGACCTCACGCGAGTTGTCCAGCTCGTCGAAGTTGTCCTTGAATATGTCCTCCTTGCGGAACTGCTCGAGGAAAGCCTCGCGCTTGCGCAGCTTGTCGTACTGACGGCACGTCCTCTCGAACAGCTGAGCGAGGAAAAGGGAATTACTTGGCAACACAATCGTAGATACATTAGTACAACATCCGATCCCAATCCAAAGCTTCTTTCTTTTCATATTTTTATTTACAGCATTACCATAAAAAGCTGTAGATTTATGTATAGGGAGAAAACCTGGATGTTCAATGTGAAATCAGACACCCCCATGGAACCCAAATGGTACAATCCTTGTTTTTATAAAACCTCTGTGACACCACTGCTGCACCGAGTGATTATTCAAGCTACTTTAACCTCTTCCTTTGGGGTAGACGGGTTATTCTTTGATTTCTAAATGTTGGGTTTTTGTGTGTGTGTGTGTGTGTATAATATTTAATTAATTCCAATTAATCAATAGAATTGATGACACGGCTGAAACGTGCGAAGCGCCTCGGTTGGGGGCAAATCTTCACGGCTAAACGCTTCGCCTAGTTTCACTTCCAGCGGCGAGAAAAAAAGGTGCGGCGTAAGCGTTTCTCTGTAAACAAAATAAATAAATAAATACAATTCACTAATTATCTGTTATGCGAATGGAATGTACACCGAAAGGGCGTTTTCGTCTCTGTGACGTTCCTGAGTCTCGGATGAAAGCCAAGCTATTGCAGCATAACGAGCATTTAGAAGTGCTATTAGGAATGAAACCGCATGCGCATGACATCGCAGGGCTTTGGGGCGGAGCTTACCGAGGAAATGCTGGTGTGATTGGCCATCATGAGGCCGCTGACGCGATGAGCCGACGGCAGGTAGGGGGACTTGCGCGAGAGCGCTACCTGAATGCTAGCGGGACCCCACGGGATAAAATTGGCCAGCTTCCTCTCTCGGATTCTCTGGAGGCTCTTGTGGACCTGATGGATGGGACAGATAGAGAAACAGAGCGCGATCTTAATGGCGACTTGTTGACCCCCATAACAGCACAGTGCTCGGATTTTTCACGCACACACGCGTACCTGTGTAGGATCCACCTCTCCCTGGATGATGTTGAGGATGGCGATGTAACAGTGGTTGGTCTGACGATCTCGCCCCGTGGACACCATGACGTTCTTGGGCTGCAAGAGTCTCCGCATCACATCCAGGACCGTTGTCTTCCTCACACTCGCTACCTACAGAGTTCAAAAGAAGTTACGCAAAATATCTCTCATATGCCTACGACATTCAAAGACGTCCTGCACAACCGTGTGCCTCCAACGTTGTTTCCGAGCCGTATCGGGTTCTTGTAAGCACAAACTTGGAGGCAGACAATTGTATAGGTCTCTGGATGCAGTAAAATGGAATCCACTTAAACTAGGAGAACCAAACCTATTCAAATGCCAGGTCCATGAAGATATGCTTTACAGGGGTTGGCGTGGAAGAACTTGAGTAGCCTCCTATAGAGCTCTGACCTCAATCCCATTGAACACCTTCGCATGTGTAAATAACTACTTACTGATTGGTCAGTGGTCAGCGGTGTATAACCAGTCATGAGGAAGTGGAGACGAGGAGTGGGGATGAGTGACGCGATCAGACCGATCAGATCGTTGTTCATGTATCCAGGGTAACGAAGCGTCGTCGTGCTGGCAGACATGATGGTGGAGACCTAAAACAGAAGAAAAAACAATCTATAAACAATAAAACCAGTCAGTATGTTAAAAACACACATGATCGGCTTGTCTCTTTGGGACGTCACCTGTATGGGGGTCGAGATCTCGGTTTAATGTTTGAATCAAATATAAGAACTGGGGGATTTTGCTGACTTGCTCGTGCAAGTTTGAGTATTTCGGATTCTGCTGCTCTGGGAAATCTACTTGTAAAATTACCAGATCTGTTCGAGTTGACAGAAAGTCTACAGTAACACATAACAGCACTTTATTCATCATCCTTTTTTTTGGCTGCTCCCAATAGGGGTCTCCACAGCAGATCATCCATCTCCATACCACTCTTAACATCTGCCTCTTTTAAAACAACCGATTTCGACTCGATTTAACACAATATGATGCTGTGCAATTCAATACGGTGCAGACGGTTCGCTTTTATTTCTTCGCTTCAGAAAAAAAAGATGAAAAATAAAGCCAGACGTTCTTTTCCTGTTCTGTCTGCGGGAAGATGCAGCTCTACCTCTGCCATGTAAATCTGTATTCTATGCGACTCTCAGGACACGCCTCGCTCTCCGTAGAGAGAACGCGCTCGAGAAACAGTTTAGCGATCTGCATATCAAATACTGGTCCCAAATTATTGGTCACTTTCTAAATAATAAAACTATAGCACAGCTACTAATAAATATAAGTAAATAAAAAAGCGAATATGTTAAAAAGGAATGCAAATGCTGACTTGTATCCGATTTATACTTTTTTAAATGCTGTGCATACTTTTTTTAATATGGTCGTCACACAAATTTCAATCAATGCAATAAAAAAAAAAAAAAAAAAAAAACAAGAATATGAATTTGTGCTTTGAGTTGAACCTCACTGTGCACCGTCTCAGTTATGAAGGTGTGTCCATTCCTGGCCGCATGCCGAAATGCAGTTTTTTCGAGGCAGACAGGTGAGACGGGTTTCTGATCTACACCACTGATCACATGGCGATCAAAGTCTCGAGGCAAAACCGCTGTGCTCTTCAGCTAAAGCTACACACTCGGCCAAAATGCTGAGAAGTAAAAGTTAAAACTTTCCTCCCAGAGGTTATCCATCTGTGCTTCCGGGACCGGTATGTACAGCCATGAAGGTGTTGTTCCCCCTACAGTTATTAGTCTTAGAATAAAACAATGTGCTTTTTATCCATCTATAGTTACTTATATTGTTAGCCAGTGAGCTATAGCTCCTGTTATCACCTCACGTTTAAAACAATTAAATAACAGAATATGATGTTACAAAGCAACCACAACGTAACCTTCTATATCCTCGAGATGTTTTGAAACGTACAGCTTCGTTCCTTCTATAAAGTTTACAATTCGCCTTTACAGTAGAGATGATAATGGATCAGAACGAGCTCTTTAATATAACCATGTGATCTGGTGACAGAAAATGAATCAACCAATCAGATCCAATAATTCAACAATGCTGTGTTTTCAATAACGAATCATTCTGAGACTCTCATATCAACATTATTGATCTGAGACGGACACTGGATTGAAGTCCCTCAAATCTAATCAAAGTAAACTGAATTGAAAGCACACACACTGAACGATTTGCGAGTTCAGTGTGTACTCCGATTCCCATCTTTGACGAGGAAAAGAATTCCTCACAGCTGAGCTGTCAAGACGATAAATATTGGAACGGAATCTATAAAGCCGTCCTTAATGGGGATGAAAGAACAAGTGGTGATTTTTTACGGGCATTACTGATGAGTGAGAGCGCTAGAATCTGTGGTTTAGCCCACACTTACATTCCTAAACAAATGTCCTATTAGTCTCACTGTACTTTCTGAATAATGCATGAGTACTGAACAATATGCTTAATAATAAGCCTAGGGGGTGCGATTACATAACGTGGGGCTATGATTTATTATTCGTCTTTTTGTTGCCTGGGTGAAAAAAAAAATGAGAACAATACAAGCTGTGTTAATAAGTTCAGGTCCATCCATGAGATTGGAAGAAAATGAGCCTTTAACTAGGTAAGCAATGCTGCCGTCGCAACCCGCAGGGGAAAAGTACACAGATTTCACGGATACAAACTTCTCGAACGTGAAAGACGTTTTTCTGATGAGGCTTCACACTCGCGCAACCGGTTTCGCCGTCTTTTTCGAGTGTCAGCCATTTATTTATCACGGATTGCTTGACTGTGACTGTATCACGTGAGCTTTCCCCAGTGTGGCTATAATAAATGTGAGCGCTCTTACAATTACTTGATCCGAAGGTCTTGAGTTCAAATCCCAGCCACACCAAGCTGCCACTTCTGGGCCCCTGAGCAAGGCCCTTTACCCCATAACTGCTCAGTTGAATGTATGAATGAGATCAATGTAAGTTGCTCTGAATTAGGGCATCTAGATAAAGGCAAATTACATTAATGTAAATATAAACACATCGCGTTGTCTCACCAGTTGGTTGATCTGAGAGAATGAGGGATTCTGGATGTGCAGTCTGTCTGTAGCGATTCTGTTCAGAGCCGTGTTATCCAGCACCACCTGAGACAGAGACAGAAAACATGATTATATATGTGCCATTTATTCAAATCCGGGTTTCTGCAGGTCTCACCAAATCAAATTTAAGACTTTTTAAGATCTTTAAGAATGAAATTTAAGACCTACATCACAACTGCAAAAACACACAAACACGTTGTTAGCGACTGGCTTTAACAGAGCCCTGGTGTACAGGCCAAAAGAGAGATTCCTGATAATAACAAAAAGCTGATTGGATGTTGCATGTTGGCCTCGTTTGGAATCGTAAAACAACTAATTATATTTGGACCAGTGAAACAAAGACCTATAACACCTCTGAAACAACAACAAAAAAATTCGAAAGTGCTGCGGGAGCATTTCAAAGAGCGTTAGATGTAGCCTTATATGGACATCAAAAAATTAAGACAGCAAATTTAAAAGACAGACTTTTTTAATTCCTAAAATTTATATTTTTTCATTTGGACATTTTTAGTTTTAGACTGTTTAATAAAGACTGTTATTTTTAGATTTTTTTTTGGGGGTCACTATATGCACTGCTAACCTGGACATGTTACATATCGTCCGCTAATACACGGTCAGGTCATGTCAAGTCAAATCAAATCAAGTCAAAGTCAAGTGAAATCAAATCAAAAGTAAATCAAGTCAAAAGAAAAGTCAAAAGTAAAGTCAAAAATCAAGTGAAATCAAGTCAAAAGTCAGGTCGCTTTGTCATTTCCACCATATGAAATAAGACAACGTTCCTCCAGAACCCTGGTGCTACATTAAACAACATAAAGCTACATAAAAGAACACAAAGCTGGGGACTAAAAAAGAACGAAAGAGAGGAGGAACAGCATGAGAACTTCCTCGCTAGTACGATTTCATCAGACTCGTTAGTTCCTGCACTAACTGAATCTGCATGAGAAGAAATCGAACCTTGCCTGCCGGCCGTTTTAACTCGATGAAGCCAGCACGGCCTTCAAACATCGGATAATCACGTTAACTAATCCACGACTGCTCTGTACACTGGTTTGATTTTTAGAGGGAATGACCACAATGTTGCAGCTTTCTACACGTTCACACAGCGTTATGAGAAGAGTTCAGGGACCATGAACTTACAGCTATGCTTACACACACACAAGGAATTTGACTTGGCGTCAGGAGCTTTCAGTGCAGAAGTACAGGCAGTGTAACAGAATAGTAAACCAGACAGTTAAATAATGCAATATATACAGAGTAAAAAAGTTGTTAAATAAATGTACATGTTATTAACAAGTGTTTACAAATGGACCATTTGGATTCTATGTACAAACGTGTCAGTTATGATGGACAATGTGTAGTTCTGAATATTTCAATTGTCCATGCTGATTATAGCCTTCAGAAAAAAAACTGTGCCTGGCTGTCCTGGTGGTCGGCCCTCTGTAGCTCTGAGTAAAGATCTTGGAGATTGGGCGGTGGGGCACCAATAATCCTCTCAGCAGTCCTGACCGTCCGCTGTAGCCTCTTGATGTCTGATTTAGTAGCTGAACCAATATAATCAGTTATAGATCTACACAGGACAGACTCTATGATGGCCGAGAAGAATTGTTTCAGCAACTCCTGTGGCAGGTTGAATTTCCAGGTTGTGGTGGTTGCACCAGACAGCCAGCTCTTTAACCTCCTGTCTGTAAGCAGACTCGTCTCCATCCTGGATGAGGCCGAGGACTGTAGTGTCGTCCGCAAACTTCAGGAGCTTGACAGAGGGGTTTTTAGAGGTGCAGTCGTTTGTGTACAGTGAGAAGAGCAGTGGGAAGACAACACAACTCTGGGGAGCACCAGTGCTCATAGTGTGAGACCTGGATGTGAGTTTGCCCAGCCTCACTATCTGCTGCCTGTCTGTCAGGAAGCTGGTAATCTACTGAGAGATTGGGGTGGGCAGGAGTGATGGCATTAAAGGCCGAAATGAAGTCCACAAACAAGATCCTTGCGTAGGTCCCAGGACTGTCAAGATGTTGCAGTATATAATGCAGTCCCATGGTGGGTAGGTGAATTTGTGAAGTGCAGATCAGAGAGGGTTGTTGATTCTCCACAGACTGTGGGGGTGGTGTCTTGTACTTGGTGATGTTCCTCAGATCAGTCAATACTGATGCTGGGTCATTGGCTGAAAACTGTTTTTGTCAGCTTTTCAGAGTAGGTTTTTTTTTAGTCAATCTGATCTCTTTTGTTAGTTTGTTCCTGGCCTGGTTATACAAGATTCTACCCCCACTTCTGTAAGCATCCTCTTTGGCATGATGAAGCTTTTTGAATTTCCCAGTAAACCACGGTTTATCATTACGGAATGATAAGAATGACCTGGTGGGGATGCGCATATCCTCACAGAAACTGATGTATGAATTTACAGTCTCCTTGAGCTCGTCCAGGTCGGTGACTGCAGCGTCAAAAACACTCCAGTCAGTTCAATCGAAGCAGGCTTGTAAATCCTGCTCTGCTTCATTAGTGATGCTCCGTTTCAGTTATATGTTCCACCAGCTGTTGCAGCGCTGCGCTCACACACACGTCTGAAGGAACGTACACTCTCGCGGCGAGTAGAAAGGTTTACAGTTTATGAACAGTGCCTCTAGATTAGGGCCGCATAGCTTTTTTATCGTTGTTACAACATTCTCATCTCATTCTAGCGCATCATATACAATTGTGTGCTTTCAAGTTTGTGTTAACATTTTTGGGCCACGTGGCTGGTGGAAAAAAGTCGAGTGTACTTTTGTTTGTATCGAGTATTTTTCTATTTGATTTTTTTTCCAGATAACGAGAAGCATTTAATGTGGAAGAAAAACATTTATAAAAAATAAACTAGGCAAACAAACGCGAGGAAAATTATAACGGGAAGAAATTTTTTTTTTAATGCATATAAGAATAAAACTTTATTATTATTTTTTTCCATCCAGATAGAAAGATTATATGCAAAAATGATATTTTTTTGTAATACATATTTGCAATAATATCTGAGGAAAATACTAGAACAGAACTGTCTTCCTCTCCTCTGTTTTTTCCCCCTGTGCTAGGGTTTTTTTTTTGGGGGGGAGCGGAAGTGAAGAGGGGAAGAAAGAGAGGTCTGTCTTGAGAGCCGGATCGAGTAACTGCGAGGGCCGAAAGAGGAAATGTGCAGTTAGCTGGGCGAGCGGTGGAGAAAAGAGAGACGCCCTGTTCTACTCTGCACACTTTCAGCTTGTGTTGACTTTGTTAATTTGTGTATATATATTTATACACTCTCTTGCATGTGTGTGTGTGTGTGTGTGTGTGTGTGTGTGTGTGTGTGTGTGAGCTCACCACACAGTCTGCATTCTGGGTCAGTCTTTTGAGGGTGAGCAGGGAGTTGTAGGGCTGCACAACCACATCACTCATTTCATCCTGGTTAGGAAACACAGAGTAGGTCTGCACCAGCTTCTTGGGATATCTAAAGTTGGGGGGTGCAGTGGAGGGGGTGTGTTGAAGTGAGAGGAAGAGAGATGGAAGAAGATGTGGAGAAAAACTAAACAATGTGGTTCATTGTCTTAGAAAGATCAGCACCATGTTTATTTAGGCAGGGTCATGTAATACAACCTGATCTGCAAATCAATCACTGTGACCACCTTTTTTCTTTGTATACCAGAAAAATATCGGGAATAAGTTTTTTTATTTATTTCTTATCCGCTTTTCGTGCCAGCATCCCAAAAGAAAAGAAAAAAATAACCTGACAATGGAGACTTCCTCCGTTTACATTTTAAGCATTTAGCAGATGCCCTTATCCAGAGCAAAGTACAAAAGTGCTTCGAAGTCTCCATCAATGAATAAATTAACACTGGGTTGCAAACTTGGGATACCATCAGCCTAAAACTTGGTTGGGAGGAATTATAGCACACGCTATTGTTTTTTTTTAAAACATAGACATAAAACAAACACAGAAAATAAATGCTACAAATCCTTCCATTCATGTTCAATAAACATTTCCTTACAAAGAAAAAAAAAATGCTGGAACTATATGCCAAAAACCCATACCGATAGTTTTTCCGGGCCGCGACCATTACGAGAGCGGCCTCTAGAGGAGAATCACTGACGCCGCGTGCTGTTAGTTTTCACGCGAGACTGCGCACTGCACGCATAGCGCATTATATTTAATATTTCAAATGTATTTGTTAAATAATTATATTTATTCATTCATATATTCATATTTCTTTTAGCACATTTTTATGAATCGGTTATCGGCAGGTAGGATCCAGCCTAGCCTATCGGTATCGGTTGACCTCAAATAACTACATTAGATTACTGTGTATATGACATGTCCTCCATAAGAGTCTCTGTGTACTGTATAAGTGTCACAACAGAAACGGAAGCATTAATATAAAACTGTTTATAGCTTGTGGAAAATAAATCCGACCAGTCGGATTTGGACGATGCTGTGGTACCTTAATTGTCTGATTACTTTAAAATTATTAATACGGAGTCACAGATGAGGTCTGCACTGAATTTGTTTTGTTTCTAGAAGTGTTCAATAATTGAAGGGAAAGAATACACACGTATATATGTTTTATTTACAAATAAAAAATAGTTTCCTGTTGTGTTTCCTTTCTAATTAACGAGTGGAGGGTAAACGAAGGCTCTGCTAGCATGTTTCCTGATAAATCATCAGAGCGAGAAAAGGCGTGTGCGCGATATAGTTGTGCGTGTGTGACGCCGTGTGTGCGCTGTAACACGCGGAAAAGAAGTAGGTCATTACACGGACGGCTTTTGATTATCCTCACCTGGATACTGACAATGCGCAGGGTGGAAACTCAAGCAGCAGTGTAGAGTTACAGCACAACAATGGGAATGAATAAATGAGGCGGAGTACAGTGTGTGTGTGTGTGTGTGTGTGTGTGTGTGTGTGTGTGTGTGTGGTAACCTGTCATTAAGTTTCTCCAAAAGGTAGGAGCCAAGACCAGATCCTGTGCCTCCAGCAATAGAGTGACACAGCACAAATCCCTGAAACACAAATAGCACAACAGTTAGTGTGTGTGTGTGTGTGTGTGTGTGTAGGCAGCTGCACACTGTACACTACAGGATAAGACCATAAGGACTGTATTAGGTGAATACACACACACACACACACACGACACTAAAGTTAAGGAATTGAGTAACCGTGTAATTGCAAAAAAAAAAAAAAAAGCTGGGTCTCTTATTTATTTACTGGGTGGGACGTTTCCGCTTGTGAATTAAAAGGGGAAAAAAAGCTGTGTAATAACCCCCTCTCTGCGCACGGTGTATGTATACACGTGTATACAAATGTCTGCGACACGAATACAGAGCCGTACAACTAGTTGCGGGAATCAAAGCACGTCACTGCTCCATCTGGAGGTGATCAGGGCACAGGTCGAACCGGAAAGAATGACATCAGGAGAATTTCAGATCTGGTTTATGGCGCACACGCATATATAAAAAAGTTAACGATGCATCGATTTAAACGTTGCACGTTACACATTGGCGATCGTATCACGATCCATCATTTTGAACATATTTGCATCGCTTTATTTATATATAATTATTAGAAGAAGCGCTATCCTTTTATTATTTAGGGAAAAACAAATGTCTGTTTCTCAAGCGCGTTCTCTCAGCACCACTGCTGCTACGTGAATGCGATGTATCACAACACTACGGAGACCGAGACGTGTCCTGAAAGTCACATAGAATACAGATATACAGACACTTAAGTAAATTGATGTCTGTCTGAACCAAAGAAATAAAAGCGAACTATTTGTAGCATATTGCACAGACTCATATTTTTCCATTGGATCTCACTACGTCGTAATTGTGAACCGTGTCGCATCGGTAGCTGCTTCTTATGTACCTTAGTGTATCGTATCATTGGCTATGCACTGAGATGTGAATTGCATGGGCCTCAGTTACGGAGATGCGCATCCCTACATTCCATACAATAATCTTTTATACTGCAATAATACAACAATCTTCCATCTTTATCGTAAAATAGAAAAAGAAATTATGACAAACTAGTAAAAAATAAAAAATAATTAATTAAAAAATATATATATAATTTTTTTAAATAATTGTTCTAGACATGATTCTTATGAATACAATTAGAGGAAGAAGAAAAATAATAAGAACGCATATGTTCTTGTGCACACCTCCAGACTGTCACTGCCATCTGCTTCTCGATCTATGATGTCAAAGATGTCCTCATGGATCTTCTCCCCCTGGAAAAAAAAAAAACAACAAAAACAACCAAGTTTAAGCGCTTCAACTGGACACACACGCTAATGAAATGCGGTGTTAAAAAAAAAAAACACCAGAGCATGTTTAAGAGGCTGCTGAACCTGAGAGAAGCCGCTGGCCCAGTTATTTCCTGCTCCTCCTCCATGCTCGGAGAGGTAGATGTTCTCAGGGTTGTATAGGTTAGCATAGGGCGAGTTCAAGATGGTGTGGATGACTCGAGGCTCCAGGTCCAGGAGAACGGCTCGGGGGATGTAGTGCTCGTCGTCCGCCTGTAGGGGGAGACATGGCACATAGAAAAAAAGCGTTCAAACCCATGATACAAAGTATTTTGGATGAATGTTGCTGGTGGAACTAAACTGCATGACCATTGTTGTTGCACAGCTTCAAGAATTTCATTTAAAAGCAGAAATTCCTGACAATTTATGAATCGATAAAATGAATAAATAAATAACTATGTGGTGTGTTTCTTTAATGAAGATATTTGTGAAAGTATGTTGAAATTAGTAGAACATATCTTTAGAAAATTTGATATTAGATTCGATTTTTTTTTAACATACAAAACACACACACTTACATACACAGCTGTATTACCCAAATGGAGTCTAACAAACTTTAATGTAATTATTCCACTTGTGCTGATTTAATTGATTACACAATTGATTTTTTTTTTTTTAAGTGTATTTATATCAAGAGAATCACAAATCAAGAACAATTTCCAGTACAGATTGGGTAGTGACAACATTATATTGAATATTTACAATTTTATAATATGCAACTCTAGTTTCTTTGATATATTAGCTTTTTAGGAAAGCATAGGTTCTTTAAGATAGTTTTTCCACACAGGAGCTATGATATTAGCCTACATCAGTCAGAGGGTTGTTTCTTTACTTGTTTTGCTTGACCTTAGTGCAACTTTTGAAATAATGGGTAAAGTTTTTTTGTTCCGCAAGGATCTGTCTTAGGCCCATTGTTTTTCTCTTTATATATGCTGCCTCTGGATGAAATTATACATAAACCTGTTATTAGCTTCCATTGATACATGCTCCTGAGGTACCAGTGACCACTGTTCCTGCCCCTCTTCTCTGCTCAGATCTCCCGATTCATCCCAGCCTCTGGTGTTCTCTTGAATTGGAGGCCACTCTATGCAGCTGGGGATGTTTTCACATTTACAGTCTGGAGATCCATGAAATTACGGAGTAACACCAAAGCATCGAGGATGGATTTGGACTGTACTTAATGTCAACAGTCTGCTACACTGACTCAGGACTACAGTTTGCATTTGATCATAATCACTGCACACCTCAACATCAATTAGCTCTAATGAATGGGCATTTGGTGCCACCCAGATGAGGATGAGGTTCCCTCTTGAGTCTTGGTTCTTCTCAAGGTTTCTTCCTTATGCCATCTCTGGGAATTTTTTCTTGACACAGTCGCCATCGGCTCACTCATCAGGGACAATCTTACACTTTAAATAAATACATTCTTATTCATTCTTTATGAAGACATTATGTGTAGAAGCTGCTTTGAGTCAATGACAATTATTAAAAGCTCTATACAAATAAAAATAAACTGAATTAAGGTAGACGCAGTTGTGCACATAAGCAGTACACACTGTTTCTGGAACAGGTCGAAAATCCACAACCACTTTGGAGTCTAACCTACTGTACATCCGAATGTTTGCTTTACCTTGGGAACACTTTGGGTCCGGCTCCCTCTACTGGTCATCATCTCTAATACCATCATTTCTGTGCATCTTCTGCTCCTCCTGATTTTGCTTCACTAACCAGGTTTAATGATCTTTAATGGAAATCCGAAATGAACACGTTCCTTATTTAGGCCTGCTTGCTCTTTTCGTAACTTTCACTCTTCTGGGAAGACTTTCCTCTAGATTAAAGAGCAGCCGTGGAAAGCTGTGCTCTTTCAGCTACAACAGCATTAGTGAGATCAGCAATCATTGTTGGGATGTCAAAGAAATTCTAGTTCATCCCAAAAGGTGTTCATTGGGAGATCATGGCTCTGTGGAGGACACTTGATTGTCCTACTCCCACCTCAGCACACCATGACCACATGGAGCACAGGGAGCTTCAGGAACACAATCGTGCTGGTGAAGGTTTTGGGGCATATAAGTTCCAGCATAGAGAAAGATATCTATGTGGGAACAACTTACAGCTCTGATAAGTCAGGTGTCTACAAACATTTGATCCTACGCAGGTATATTGATATACACTGAGTCAGAGATTCGAAACCTCTGTATGGATTTTGTTACCTGATAGAAGAACACATCTTTCCGGTCCGTGCCCTCGGTGGCGAACTCCTCCACGATGCCCTCGGGGCTGATGCCGTGCTCCGCACACAGCTGTTTCCAGAACTCGAAACCAACTGCAACAAATTGACACGTGAGAACGCTTTCATTACCCAAATGTGATGAATGTGACCAATTAACACAAAGGATGAGGGTTTAATGTTCAGCTTTGCCGTTGTTTCAAATAAGCCCCATCACGTGTATGTGAAAAGTAATGTAAAAATATTGTCTAACGTCATAACGTTTCCTCTGTGGTTTGGGGATTGTTTAGATTTGACAGGTCAGACGTTGAACAAACGTGTCAAATGCAAAATATGCTGGATGTCTCTTGGAACCGGTAGTGGAAGCACCACTAATTTAACTCAGGATCTGCGACAAAGAGCTGAATGGGGAAAACTGCTTAAAGCTAAAATTACTGTTAATTAGAGCAGATAATACAACTAATTGCTAAAATCGACATAATTCGCTGTCAACATGGTTTTCAACTTGCCATGTGCAAAACAATACAGATGTTGAGTTACACAAATTGTTTCACCTTCACCTTGCACACTCAAATGCAGGTTTTGTTTTGTTTTGTTCAGAAAGAAACAACCCAGCATGAGTGAATTTTTTCAAAGGAGAAATCCCTCATGCACTCCTCAACAATCAGCTACTTAAAACTTTAAAATGTCTTAATTAAAATCAGTATGTTTAAGTACACTTATGCATAGAAACCCTGAATTAGCATTTTATATAGTTATAAAAGCAAAACATCTCATTTAAAAATTAAAGTTTTTATCCGATTAATCGATTAACAACAATAAAATAATCGTCTGATTAATCAATGATCGGAATAATCGCTAGTTGCAGCCCTGCTGTTGATAATACTACTCCTTTTAATTTGCTTGATTGCCTTTTTGAGTAGAATGAGACGTTAACGTTGGTTAAAAGGGTAATTTCTTGTACTGTGTTCATGCTTCATTTAAATTGCGCAATATTTAATTTAATGCATGTATTCCTCTACTAACGATGGAGATACGTTACGTTATAAGTCGAAGATGGTGCTATAACTGTGACAGTGTTTCCTGCTTCAGGCTGATTTATTTTCATTTTTGGAAGACGTGATATTACTGCTGTTTGAAGCAGAACACAAATACACACTGAGACAACTTTACTCCGTCCACCGCTAGCGAGAGTGTGGCGTCTCACAGTGCAAGAGTTACGCTCATCCCAGCTGCCCGTCTGACGTATCATACATCCTACACTGCTGCCTGCCTGAAATTTTTACTATTTTTTACAATTTTGTCGTATCGCTCCAAGACAATAAAAAAATCTTAACTTGGGGACCAACAGTATTCCACTCAAATCTTCTGTAAATATATTTAACTCGAGAATTTGTTTGTTCAACATGATGACCACTTTATTAACGGCGTGCCCACTAAAAATACAACACTCTTTAACCAGATCATTTTTCAAACTACTAATAAAGACAATGTTACTTCAGTCATGTTGTCGTTGAAGTTGAATAATTAAACACAAACTGAAGTCATGAATTGCATTCTGAAAAAGAAAAAACTTTTTCACCATATCGCTCAGCCCTACTTTCCAGGCTTCTTGATATCATTCTTAATCACAATGAGACCAATGAAAGAGAGCGCTTTGGAGGGCTCTCTATATCGCTGTTGGCAAGCTCTTCATCTGTTTTACTGCGAGACTGAATCGCCTACGGGTTTCATTGTGAGAGTCGGTGTCGATTTCCGATTATGCGACAAGTGCCAGAACAATTTTTCAGTTGTTATAACTGAATTTGACCAGAAACGAGATATTAACGTATTATATTGCACAAAAGTTTGTGGACACTAAGTCATATGCACTTTCTGGACATCCAATTTCTCTGTTAAAATAACCTCCACACTTCTGGAAAGATATTCCACTAGACTTGAGGGTCAGGTGAGATTTGAGGGTCAATCACATTCACCACAAAGGTGTTCCTTACGGCTGTGGGTCAGAGCTCTATAGCAGAAGATCTTCCAATGCTGCGTCGTCATGCTGGAACAGGTTTGTTTCTCCAAAGGGAAAATTATTTTCTTTTGCTCTCACATTTGAAGAAGACCTGTCCTATAAAAGTCAGGTACTTTTGCACATGTGGTGTAATTGATTTTGCACTGATAATTATATTGGGGACTCAATGACATGAAAAGTTGTGATATAAACATTATATAATAGTTAGATAATATAGTTGATTACTCAAGTCATCTTTATTGAATAATATCTTTACACAAATGGCCTTCGGGTGCATTTGTCCTGAATTATTAATTGATAACTATATTGACTGGTTTTGCATTACTTCATTTATATCATGAAAACACCACTTTTGCTTCGTTTGCCACTATTTCCTACAGAGCATCAGGTTTATTTCACTACACTTGTAAAGATAAGGGTAAAGCATTAATAATATAGACTATTGGCTGTATTCTTTGAGTAAAATAGAAAGCTATGGTGTGTTATAAACGCATGAAGTTGCATAAAATGTGCGCGTGAGTTACACCTTCAGCGCGCGCGCCTCTTACAGTACACCCTTAAATAAAGAAAACAACAACAACAAAAAAACAGCAGTATAAATAAAGGTGGATTAAAAAGTACTATTTTCACCTTGTAACATATATAAAGAAACTAATTTCATTCACACATATATTCCCAGCATCTCGTCAGGACTGTAGACTTAACAACAGTCGGTACATTTGAGCTATGCTAACACCGCTAGCCCCAGGAATGCTAACATGCTAACTTCAGCTCGTCTCAACGAAAAACTAAACGCTTCCCAACGAGCCTTACTCTGATTCCCGCACTGTCCCAGCTGCAGCGTGATAATCTCCCGAGGCATGCTGGCTGTGGTCGGAGAGAAATGTAGCGGAAGAAGGTTCTGCTGAAGTCTCCGCTCCGGCGCTGCACCCAAAACGTCTCCCGATTCAACACACCAAAATACCGCACAATTGAGTGGGAGACTCACTGCGCATGCGCCACAACACGACTAACGTCCGTTAAGAGCGTACTGCGCATGCGTTGCGCCGGTCCCTTCCCCGAGGAAACTGCTGAGGGCCGTTATGATTAGATAGATAGATGATAGATGATAGATAGATAGATAGATAGATAGATAGATAGATAGATAGATAGATAGATAGATAGATAGATAGATAGATAGATAGATAGATAGATAGATAGATAGATAGATAGATAGATAGATAGATAGATAGATAGATAGATAGATAGATAGATAGATAGATAGATAGAATTCTTTGTTGCTAGCTGGGTGGATAGATAGATAGATAGATAGATAGATAGATGATAGATGATAGATAGATAGATAGATAGATAGATAGATAGATAGATAGATAGATAGATAGATAGAATAGATAGATAGATAGATAGATGATAGATGATAGATAGATAGATAGATAGATAGATAGAATTCTTTATTACTAGCTGGATAGATAGATAGATAGATAGATAGATAGATAGATAGATAGATAGATAGATAGATAGATAGATAGAATTATTTTTGCTAGATGGGTGGATAGATAGATAGATAGATAGATAGATAGATAGATAGATAGATAGATAGATAGATAGATAGATAGATAGAATTCTTTTTGCTAGCTGGGTGGATAGATAGATAGATAGATAGATAGATAGATAGATAGATAGATAGATAGATAGATAGATAGATAGATAGATAGATTTGTAAACATAAATAATTAAATATAAAAGAGGTGAAATTCAAACCTTCAAGGCCACACATTTATTCATGACATGCTTTCTTTACTCAGTTCCAAAACCTTGATCTTCCTCTTTTCCTCCTTCCTGGTGGCTCCATCCTCAGCATTCTCCTACTGATATATCCCATGCCCCTCCTCTGCACATGTCCAAACCATCTCCATTACTTTGCACTGTTGACCACAGGTACCTGAACCTCTCTGCACCACTCCACTGCCCTCCCTCTCATTTACACACATGTACTCTCTTACTCCTACTGACTCTCATTTCTTTTCTTTCCAGCATGTACCTCCACCTCTACAGGCTCTTCTCAACCTTCTGCCTACTCTCACCACAAATCACAATATCATCCGCAAACATCACAGTCCACAGAGATGCCTCTCTGACCTCGTCCCTCAACCTGTCCATCACCACTGCAAACAGGAAAGGGCTCAGAGCCGATCCTTGATGCAGTCCAACCTTCACCTTAAACCAGTCTGTCATTCCTACTGCACACTTCACTGCTGTCCCACTGTCCTCATACATGACCTCCACCACCCTCACATACTTCTCTAACACACTCTCCATTACTTTGCACTGTTGACCACAGGTACCTGAACCTCTCTGCACCACTCCACTGCCCTCCCTCTCATTTACACACATGTACTCTTACTCCTACTGACTCTCATTTCTTTTCTTTCCAGCATGTACCTCCACCTCTACAGGCTCTTCTCAACCTTCTGCCTACTCTCACCACAAATCACAATATCATCCGCAAACATCACAGTCCACAGAGATGCCTCTGACCTCGTCCCTCAACCTGTCCATCACCACTGCAAACAGGAAAGGGCTCAGAGCCGATCCTTGATGCAGTCCAACCTTCACCTTAAACCAGTCTGTCATTCCTACTGCACACTTCACTGCTGTCCCACTGTCCTCATACATGACCTCCACCACCCTCACATACTTCTCTAACACACCTGACTTTCTCATACAATACCATCAACATTCTCAAAGAAAATAATGCGCCTGTGGTGCTCTTTTTGGCATGAAACCACACTGTCACTCACAGATGGTCACCTCTTCTCTCAGCCTGGCTTCCACTACTCTTTCCCATAACTTCATGGTGTGACTGATCAACTTTATTCTCCTGTAGTTACTGCAGGTCTGCACATCTCCTTATTCTTGAAGATCGGTACCAGCACACTCCTTCTCCATTCCTCAGGCATCCTCTCACCTTCCAAAACAGATAGATAGATATAGATAGATAGAATTCTTTGTTGCTAGCTGTGTGGATAGATAGATAGATAAATAGATAGATAGATAAATAGATAGATAGATTTGTAAACATAAATAATTAAATATAAAAGAGGTGAAATTCAAACCTTCAAGGTCACACATTTATTCATGACATGCTTTCTTTACTCAGTTCCAAAACCTTGATCTTCCTCTTTTCCTCCTTCCTGGTGGCTCCATCCTCAGCATTCTCCTACTGATATATCCCATGCCCCTCCTCTGCACATGTCCAAACCATCTCAATCACACACCACTCACCTTGTCTCCAAAACGTCCTACATGCGCTGTCCCTCTCATAAACTTGTTTCTAATCCTGTCCATCTTTGTCACTCCCGATGAAAACCTCAACATCTTCAGCTCTGCTACCTCCAGCTCCACCTCCTGTCTTTTACTCAATGCCACTGTCTCTGAACCATACAACATCTCAGGTCTCACCACAGTCCTATAAACTTTCCCTTTCACTCTCACAGATACTCTTCTATCACAAATCACTCCTGCTATCACTCTTCTCCACCCACTCCACCCTGCCTGCACTCTTTTCCTCACTTCTCTAACACACTCTCCATTACTTTGCACTGTTGACCACAGGTACCTGAACCTCTCTGCACCACTCCACTGCCCTCCCTCTCATTTACACACATGTACTCTTACTCCTACTGACTCTCATTTCTTTTCTTTCCAGCATGTACCTCCACCTCTACAGGCTCTTCTCAACCTTCTGCCTACTCTCACCACAAATCACAATATCATCCGCAAACATCACAGTCCACAGAGATGCCTCTTTGACCTCGTCCCTCAACCTGTCCATCACCACTGCAAACAGGAAAGGGCTCAGAGCCGATCCTTGATGCAGTCCAACCTTCACCTTAAACCAGTCTGTCATTCCTACTGCACACTTCACCGCTGTCCCACTGTCCTCATACATGACCTCCACCACCCTCACATACTTCTCTAACACACCTGACTTTCTCATACAATACCATCAACATTCTCAAAGAAAATAATGCGCCTGTGGTGCTCTTTTTGGCATGAAACCACACTGTCACTCACAGATGGTCACCTCTTCTCTCAGCCTGGCTTCCACTACTCTTTCCCATAACTTCATGGTGTGACTGATCAACTTTATTCTCCTGTAGTTACTGCAGGTCTGCACATCTCCTTATTCTTGAAGATCGGTACCAGCACACTCCTTCTCCATTCCTCAGGCATCCTCTCACCTTCCAAAATAGATAGATAGATAGATAGATAGATAGATAGATAGATAGATAGATAGATAGATAGATAGATAGATAGATAGAGATAGATAGATAGAATTCTTTATTACTAGCTGGATAGATAGATAGATAGATAGATAGATAGATAGATAGATAGATAGATAGATAGATAGATAGATAGAATTATTTTTGCTAGATGGGTGGATAGATAGATAGATAGATAGATAGATAGATAGATAGATAGATAGATAGATAGATAGATAGATAGATAGAATTCTTTTTGCTAGCTGGGTGGATAGATAGATAGATAGATAGATAGATAGATAGATAGATAGATAGATAGATAGATAGATAGATAGATAGATAGATTTGTAAACATAAATAATTAAATATAAAAGAGGTGAAATTCAAACCTTCAAGGCCACACATTTATTCATGACATGCTTTCTTTACTCAGTTCCAAAACCTTGATCTTCCTCTTTTCCTCCTTCCTGGTGGCTCCATCCTCAGCATTCTCCTACTGATATATCCCATGCCCCTCCTCTGCACATGTCCAAACCATCTCAATCACACACCACTCACCTTGTCTCCAAAACATCCTACATGCGCTGTCCCTCTCATAAACTTGTTTCTAATCCTGTCCATCTTTGTCACTCCCGATGAAACCTCAACATCTTCAGCTCTGCTACCTCCAGCTCCACCTCCTGTCTTTTACTCAATGCCACTGTCTCTGAACCATACAACATCTCAGGTCTCACCACAGTCCTATAAACTTTCCCTTTCACTCACAGATACTCTTCTATCACAAATCACTCCTATCACTCTTCTCCACCCACTCCACCCTGCCTGCACTCTTTTCCTCACTTCTCTAACACACTCTCCATTACTTTGCACTGTTGACCACAGGTACCTGAACCTCTCTGCACCACTCCACTGCCCTCCCTCTCATTTACACACATGTACTCTCTTACTCCTACTGACTCTCATTTCTTTTCTTTCCAGCATGTACCTCCACCTCTACAGGCTCTTCTCAACCTTCTGCCTACTCTCACCACAAATCACAATATCATCCGCAAACATCACAGTCCACAGAGATGCCTCTCTGACCTCGTCCCTCAACCTGTCCATCACCACTGCAAACAGGAAAGGGCTCAGAGCCGATCCTTGATGCAGTCCAACCTTCACCTTAAACCAGTCTGTCATTCCTACTGCACACTTCACTGCTGTCCCACTGTCCTCATACATGACCTCCACCACCCTCACATACTTCTCTAACACACCTGACTTTCTCATACAATACCATCAACATTCTCAAAGAAAATAATGCGTCTGTGGTGCTCTTTTTTGGCATGAAACCACACTGTCACTCACAGATGGTCACCTCTTCTCTCAGCCTGGCTTCCACTACTCTTTCCCATAACTTCATGGTGTGACTGATCAACTTTATTCTCCTGTAGTTACTGCAGGTCTGCACATCTCCCTTATTCTTGAAGATCGGTACCAGCACACTCCTTCTCCATTCCTCAGGCATCCTCTCACCTTCCAAAACAGATAGATAGATAGATAGATAGATAGATAGATAGATAGATAGATAGATAGATAGATAGATAGATAGATAGATAGATTTCTTTGTTGCTAGCTGTGTGGATAGATAGATAGATAGATAGATAGATAGATAGATAGATAGATAGATAGATAGATAGATAGATAGATAGATAGATTTCTTTGTTGCTAGCTGTGTGGATAGATAGATAGATAGATAGATAGATAGATAGATAGATAGATAGATAGATAGATAGATAGATAGATAGATTTTTATGTCTTCTAGACTCCTCAGTAATCTACTCTGACTCGGTAGTTCACTTCAGCATGGAGGGAACAGGGAGGAGGGTGTCGGTTTGAGACACCGCCCTTGATGTTTTTTTTAAACACGCCCCACACTGACTCGCTCAACTCCTACTTCCGGTCGGGAGGCAAACATCCGGAGAAGAAGTGAGTAAACGACACGGGCCATCTGAGAGCTGAATCGCAGGGGATCCGTGTGTGTGTGTAGTTTATACACTTATTTCCTTTACTCATATTTTACATGGAATGAATTGAGAGGTCCGTGTGATGCTCGTTACGTCATTAAACCGCGACACTGACTTCCTCCTGCACCACTGAGCTGAAATCTATACGATACAGTGTGTCTTTATTTATTTATTTATTTTGATAACATCAGCGCTGAATCCGGCGCGTTTGTTGACGTGTTTGTTCGTGTCCATGTTTCTTCTTTCGCTTTCGTGTCCACACTCGGGCTCCAGTTTGAGATGAGAATGGCGCAGGAGCGCGAGGCCGGAGACGCGGACATGGGCACCGGGGACTGGGCGAGGTGCGGCGCCGGCGGGGGCGAGCGGGGAAGTCGACAGCGGCGCTCCGGAGACACCGAGGTGCAGGTGCGGGCCGTGAGGGCGACGCTGATGGACTCCCTCGGGCCCCACGAGCGGCTCGTCGCCTACCTGCAAGCGGTGCTTCTGTGGGAGAGACCCGTGCACAGCGTGGTCCTTTTCACTCTCACCAACTGCGGCTTTTGGTAAGATCATCTGGAGAACATCAACACGTTTCACATGCTGTCAAACTCAAAGAATTGGGTACTTTATTTATTGCGTTTACACACGTGTCACCTTCAAAGTAGTCCCCTTGCACAGCAATACAATGTTACTGCATGCTCCCCGTGTCCCTGCACCTCCTGGAAAATGTCCTGGAAATCATCTTTGGGAACGAATCACCTTCTGTGATTCGTGTGAGTCACCTTCTGTGACTCGTGTGTCCAAACAGCGACTTTTGACTTGGATCTTTATCTTCAAGGAAGATTGCGAAGTCCACAGGAGCCAAATCTGGTGAGGAGGAGAGAAGACGTGGTAACGCACGTAGTCAGAATAGCACTAGCTCTCGATGTGGACAGGACGATGTCTTTCGCCACACTGACTTCTTAAGGTCGGTGCTCCCTGTGACTGTGCGTGCAGCCTCGTGCTGCCATCTGTTGGGGCGTTACAAAGTTTACACTCTACACTAGAGCTGCACTTTTTCAAACGAAGGGCCAAAAATTCAAACTTGATCGATCAAGTAAATGTCGACCAAACCGGCACGTTTTACTCTGGACGCCTTTCCTAACTGTTTATACAACAGTTAAGGGTTAAGGGCCTTGCTCAAGGGCCCAGCATTGGTGGCTTGGTGGTGCTGGGATTTGAACTCGCAACCATCCGTTATTTTCTTTCTGTAGCTAATGCCGTTATATATGTAGATGAAGCTTATAGTACAATAAAAAAGCTGCCCCCCATTTTTTTTCCTTTCACATTTATGGCTTGGCAAACAACATCAGGTGCCAACTTTGGCCTGCAGGTCTTAGTTTGGTATTTCTGCTGTAGACCAGGGGTCCCCAACCGCTGGGCCATGTACTGGTACCTGGTTATGGATCCATAGGGAGGAGGGGAGGTGGTAGCTTAGTGTTTAATGCATTGGACTTTGTATCTGAAGGTCTTGAGATCAAATCCTAGCCACACCAAGCTCCCGCTCTTGGGCCCCTGAGAGAGGCCCTCAGCTGGTGTACGAATGAGAGATTTAATTTCCATATTATTTATTTTCATTTTCATTTTATGTGTGATAATCGGGTCATCATACGAAGTGGTATTAAAAGGTTTCGAGGTTAATGTTGGGACACGCCAGCAGATGGCAGCACAAGGCTGCACGCACAGTCACAGGGAGCACCGACCATCATAAGTCAGTGTGCCGAAAGACATCGTCCTGTGTGCATCGGGAGCTGCACAACTGGTCTTATTCAGTGTTACCATGTCTACTAGTTTCTCAAAGTAGACTTCCAGGACACATTCCAGAAGCGGCAGGAACGCTGGGAGCGCTGTATTGCTGTGCAAGGGGACTACTTTGAAGGTGACCGTCAAGTCAGAGACAAGTCTCGAAACTTTTTGTTACCACCTCATATCCTAATTAATGTAATGTGTAATAATAATTATAATATAGTAGGCATGTAATTGTGTTTAGTTATGCCCAGGTTTGAGAAGTCGTTTATATCAAGTCAAGAGGAATTGTGTGTGTGTGTGTGTGTGTGTGTGTGTGTGTGTGTGTGTGTGTGTGTGTGTGTGTGTGTGTGTTTTTAAGCTCAATTCTTCCCTTAAAGTCCCCCAGCCTTGTGTAATCTGTACTTCGTAGCTGGCTCCTGTTTCCTCAGCTCTGGAGACAGATGGCACCAGGCTATATTTAGACCGACAGCCAAGTCTAAAATGTGCAATCATTTAAATAAATAAAAAAAACAACAAAAACAGCAGGTATATCTGCTCGAAACTGCCATGCGGAAGATCCATAATATCCACATCATAGTGGTCTGTCTCCGGAATAGACAGCGTGTCTCTTCAACTTGAACTTTGCATACTGGGCACTGTGCAAACACCAGCAGCCCCATAACGGGTCATGTACTTTTACCACATAATGAAGATGATTCAGATAAATAATAAAGCATTTCTCTTTCTTGACCTCGTGATTCCCAGCTCGTAGCTCCGCCCCTTATTACGTCCTGACCGACACGTTCATCTGAATCGCAGCATTCACGACATCCACCACACCACGTAATCATTAAAGGGCTTACAAATATTTCCAGTGAGCCGTTGTATCAGGGAGCATCACGTGCAGGGACAAAGATCACGATTCGAACAGACGTTTCAACGTGGCATTGAGGAGAGAAAAAAACCATGGACAATGTCCTGTAAATCTCAGGAGTTTTCCTATGCAAAAATCCTAGATTGCTTCCAATTTGCTAGATAAGTTTCCTACAGTGGGTGTAAAATCCTAAAATGATGCAATTTTTATACAATAGAACTCCAATATATTACTAATTATTTATTTTATATTATTCATGTCCTCTATTGTTTGGGAAAATAGATGTGCAGATCTGTACAATGACTAGCTCATGTCCGATCTGGTGTCAAACCCGTTTCTTTTTTTTTTTTTCTTCTTTTTTTTTTTTTTGAATCGCACCATCTGAGATTCACAGAGGACGTGACTGAGGGGTGGAAACACTGTGGCTGGAAATCTGTACCCACTGACGTGTATTTACTTAATTTACTCTTAATTTATATACGTCTCCGCTGTTACCTCCACACAAAATCTGTCTCTATATCTCACCACTGATATTCTTATACACACTTTTTATATTGCATTGACAATGTAAACCCTCGATGAGAGAGAAGAAAAACAATATTTTGATTCCTCTGTATGTCTGCATGTACTGTATGGTGGCATTGACGAAAAAAAAACAACAAACTTGAACTTCCACAACATAAAAAAAAAACACATCGTGTCTGATTGGTTTCACTTTCTGTCTTGCAGGTTCTTCGCATTGAGCTCGCTGAGGTTGCTCTTCCTGTCGGCGTCGGGACTTGCTCTGGTGGTGTGCGTCGACACGTGGAGGAGCACGATTTGGTCCAAGATCAAAGGTAGTCAGGCTTGTGGACGGCCAATCAGAGGGAATCTCAGGGACTCGTCATCATCCTAATTTTTTTTACTTTTGTACGCAAGTCAATCTGAAATGATTCCCAGACACATCTTTTCAATAGCAGGAGGATGGCGGTTGCTATAGTAGCAGTACAAGCACGCATACCACAAGCACACAATCGTAATATCCTGTCACCCGTTTTTTAAAGACAAGCCCATTCATTCGGCAGCGTTTGTTCTCAAACTCACCAAACAAATTTAAACCTAATGTGATCTAATAATTACATTGGATTACATTCAATTGTGTCACTGTACATGTTACGGTACAAGTACTATTATGATAGAGAGAAATCGCAAATGCAATTTCAGAACTTTTATTGTAGTTACGTTTTTTTAATATAGCCATCTGAGATTTTTATTCATGAAAAAGTGAAAAATTAAAGAAATATTAATATATTAGTTATATTACTAAATATTGAGGAAAAAGACTCGTTTAAACTTAAACAAAAGGTAACACTCCAAATAAATATAAAACAATTTCGATAAGCAGCATCAGTGATCTGCCTCTAGAGGCCGCTCTCGTACCGCGTTACGTGACACGGAAAAACTATGGGTATGGATTTTTAATAAATCGGTAAACCACGATTCATTATGTAATCGATATTCTAACGGAATTGACAGTTCCATTGATTAATGTACATTTTTTTTCACATCTTTGTTATATGAAAATTTTGTGATATTAGCTGAAAAAGTATTCACCCCTTCAAACACACCGAATTCTCACAGCAATAGTAGGTCAGGTTTGGACGCACAACGATTTGGGACGCAGGATAATCTTAGGTTTTATATTTATGTTTCTGCTGAATAGATTATATTTAGTCATTATAACTGTGGTACGAATGTGCTTAAAAGTATGGATTTGTGTGACCTAGTTATCTCTCTCTCTCTCTTTCTCTCTCTCTCTCTCTCTCTTTCTCTCTATCTCACACACTTTCTATAAGTGGATTAATTTTCTCTGTCTGTTCACAGCGAGGCGTGTGGAGGAGAGTGAAAATGAAAGGTATGACTGGAATTCTTGTTCTTTCGCCTTCTCCCATTAGGGGACGCCAAAGCGGATCATCCGTCTCCATACCCCTCTGTCCTCTACATCTGCCTCTTTCACACCAACTACCTGCATGTCTTCCCTCACCACATCCATAAACCTCCTCCTTGGTCTTCCTTTTTTCCTCCTTCCTGGTGACTCCATCCTCAGATTTCTCCTACTGATATACCCCATGTCCCTCCTCTGCACATGTCCAAACCATCTCAATCTCGCCTCTCTCACTTTGTCTCCAAAACGTCCTACATGCTCTGTCCCTCTGATAAACTAATTTCTAATCCTGTCCATCTTCGTCACAACATCTCAACATCTTCAGCTCCGCTACTTCCAGCTCCACCTCCTGTCCTTTACTCAATGCCACATGATTGGAATTATGTATATTATATATATAATATGAGTGCTGAACATTTTGCACGCAACATCTAATTGTGTGTGTGTGTGTGTGTGTGTGTGTGTGTGTGTGTGTGTAGTTGGGGTCTGGTACAGCCTGGCACCCTGAGCGTACCCGAGTTGTGCCACTACATGGCCGAGGTTTGGGTGAGCGTGTCCTCGTGTGCTGCAGATCTCATCGAGTTTAAAAGACACAACCCTGGACAGGTAAACCACACATCAGAAGATGCACGTATCATGCAGTCTCGAATCTCTTCAATACTGATACACTTTGTGAACAAGGCACACAATTGTATAGGACGTCTCTGGGTTCAAGAGCACGTGAGGTGAGGAGGCCTGGGTTTACCACCTGACTTTACCAACACCCTCAAGGCTGAATGAGCACAAACCTCTCTAAAATATAGTGGAACATCTTCCTAAAAGAGTTTTTATAAGAGCAAAATCGGGATTAAATGTAGAACCGGATGTCGAAAAAAGGAGCTTATGGTCAGGTGTCCACAAACTTCTATCCATATAGTGTATGTTGATGTGAACCCATGAATCAGCTTGGATTTCTCACAGGTGCACACAGAAGTCTTGATTTGTATCTCCTGTATCTTCTGTGCGATCTCTACAGTTCTGCGTGCTGGTGTGTGGAGTGTTCTCTTTCCTGGCCATGGTGGGGCGCTACATCCCCGGAGTAATCCTGTCTTATGCTGCTGGTGAGTTCTCGAACACAAAGTTCTCAAAGCCCTCAAAGTTCTCAAAGTGTCCGGATACTTTTGGCCCTATCGACTAAGAAATTTGCATTGTAAACTTTTTTTACTGTGTTCTGTCAGTTTGGGGCGTGTTGTTGTGTCCGCTGGCGATCTATCACCGGCTGTGGCAGCGTGTGTGTGTGAGGCTGGAGCCGGCCCTGCAGTGGCTGGACTTCAGCGTCAAAGGCTACATGATGTCCAAGCCAATAGACAACCAGTGTGAGTACTAAAGCGTGCAAGAAATTTTCCAAGTCAGTTTGCCGTGGAGCTTCTACCCAACACTCTGTGTGGAAGCAATGGCACAGAACCGTCACTGACTTGAACGTGTTTTTGTGTTTGCAGTCCTCCGTCGATCGATCAGAAGCGCCGCCTCGGGTGACGCCAGCGACAGCGAGGAAGAGCTCGCTGCCTTCTGCCCTACAGTAAGTACACGTCGAGACACACCGGTCTTTACATTTATATTCCAGTATGAGTCAGAGAATCGGGTGCAGAAAACGTTTTTCAGCTCAGAAAGCAATCACATTACACAAGTTATGTTCTGTCTAGACAATTAGAACTGTTGTTGCATCATTGTCTGTATATTTTCATATATCTTCAAATCTTTCAACAAGATTTACGCATCATAACGAACATCTATTTTGCAATTGAAATATAAAGATGTTGCTTTTATTTTTAATAGATTTGCAGTTGCATACATTTTCCTTTTATTACCAGGCAGACAGACAGACAGACAGACAGACAGAACTTGGTACAGGTACACAGCAATGAAATACAGTTTAGCATTTACCAGAAGTGCAAATAGTAGCGATTGTGCAAATTGACAAGTGCAGATAAATATGTAAGTATATGTACAGCATATAACATATATATTATTTATATAAATATATAAATATATAAATAAATAAATACTAAGGGAAAGGCAGTGAAAAAATTTTGCAAAAGCTGAGTTCACTTAAGTATTTATATATTAGGGCTGTTGCTCTCGATTATCTTATATTCTGACGATTCGGAATTGCGGGAATTGCAGTCGGAATTGCGGGGAAATAGTCGGAATTGCAGTCGGATTTGCGGGAAACAAAGTTGGAAATAGGCATACTTATGGCGGGAACAGACCTCTATATGAATCTTCTCCTCGCCCCTGGCAGTTTTCTCCCAGTTCCTCCTTTTTTTTATTAATTCTTTCGTTCTGCAGCATGTGTTACCTGTCCAGAGCGCTCCAGAGTTTAGCGGGTGGTGCGACAGTAATAATTATCCGTGGTGAAACACAATGCTCAGTGTGTAGTTAAATGGACTTTTTTTTTTTTATACTTTTTGTTTTTGTTACTTGAGAACTTGTTCCAGCCCTAATATTTACACATATATGTGAAATATTAACACAGATGTGTGTAAGTCACAATATGTGTAGAGAATGAGCGTGTGTGTGTGTGTGTGTGTGTGTGTGTGTGTGTGTATATTATATACGTGGACTATTACACATTTACAACGAACTTCAGCTTTAGGTTTAATTGAAAGTTTATTATAATATTTTAAAATGAGATATTTTGTCTTCGATGTATTTACCCATATTGAAATAATTTACGATCCAACATTTATCGGATGCCCTGCAGTACCGCTGCAGACCTCATGGTTGCAGACCTATGCAGTATCCTGTATGTTATATGCATGTAGTATATTATATAACAGGCATGTCCAAAGTTTGTCCTGGAGGTCAATTGCGGCTCGCGGTCGGATTTTATATGGTACACATAAAAAAAATGGTATATGGTAAAATGTATAATAGAATATTCTCATCACTCAGGTACAAAATGTAATTTCGGAGAAGGAGGCTTTTCCCCTGCGTCATTTCAGATTACATATCATTTACGGACATCTACGGTTACCAACATCTGATACAAATTTCATGTGAACAGCACCTTAAGAAATGTATTTTCTGAGAAAAAGTGCGGCTTGTTCGATACTTATTTTAGCCGCCGTATATGAAGAAACCGGAAGCCGCCTTCGATACACAGCAGCGGTTTTTCACACGAGCTCACGAGTCAAACGAAAATGCCACAAAGGCGAATTACAAGCAAGCAAACCTTTTGCAGGGGGTGAGTTTACCCACAACGTCAGTGTTGAGAATTTACATGTAGTCCTTTTTTTGTGTTGCTCAAAACTGCATTTATAAATATATCCACTTAGACTTATTGCACTGTTGGTGTTAGTATTTTTAGGTGTGACAGTAGACACATTTAGCATCTAATATTTAGCTTGGTGTGAAAACAAACGATCTGCTTTCTTACTATTGAGCTTGCAAACAAATTTCCCATGTAAATTCTGTCATATAATTAGAAAATGTCCGCTTTTACGTAGAGAACAAATTAAAAAGTTTTGCGATTAATCACCGCCGGTAGTTTCCCCCTGGCTTCCAGTTAGCTGTCATTACAAGAGCGCCCTCTAGAGGCGAATCACTAACACAAATTCCAATTTTTCTTTTGCACCACGCTGTTTGTTTTTACATGCGAGACTGCATGCCGCACGGAGAGCGCTACATTATATTTATTATTAATAATCTATTAATTATATGATATTAATTAATATATACATATATGTTAAGTACGTTCCAACCTTGCTATCGGTAACAATAATTTTTATCTGAATATTTTGTAATTCAAAAAAATTTAATGCACAAATGCCAAACAGCAGTATGATTAACATGTAATGGATGAAATGATCTTTATTTGTTCTTAGCTCAGATCTTAAGATTGGGAGAAAAAAAAATCTGCTTTTAAGCAATTTCAGTCCAATCAGGTTGCAGGTTGAGGGACAAACTAGGACAAATTGTGGAGGATGAAGTATCAGGGTTGCTGTCTGCTGCTGAGTTTTTCCTCTCTTGAGCTCGATAAATGTATTCTGATTTTTTTTCCCTATCCTGTAGTTTGACGAAGCTGCGGTTGCTAGGGAATTAGCCCTGACTGATTCGGAGCACTCGGATGCTGAAGTTTCGTACACAGAAAATGGCACCTTTAACCTTTCCAGGGGGCCGACCCCTCTCACTGAGGGCTCCGAGGGTAAAACAGTGTGTTTGTCTGTCTTTGGTCTTTACGAAAAAAAAATCTGTCTTTTCTGTTTTGCCTTTTTATGTGTCCTAAGTATATGTTGATTTGATTTTTTTTTTTCTTTCTTCTTCACTGTTCTCTCCCACCCAGAACTCGACAGGCACAGTGACCCAGAGGAGTCGTTTGCGCAGGACCTCCCAGACTTCCCGTCTATAAACCCGGACGCCACGCTGATGGATGACGACGATGATCCAAGCCTCGGGTTGCCCAGCTTGGGGTCGGCCGGCATCTCGGGCACCCGCGCTTCCGTTTCGTCCGCCCTGCTGGACTTGGACACGCAGATGGACTCGGACCAGGACGACCTCGATACTGACCTCTCGCTCGGCGGCTTTAATGTGACCTCGGCCCTCACCGGCGATCTAGCAGGCATCCTGGCCAGCAACATGATCCAGGCGGCTCTCTCAGGTGCCATGCAGGCCCCGCACGCGTACAGGAAACAGTCGAGCTCGGAGCTGGACTTGGACCTGGACCTAGACCAGGACCAGGACGACTTTGAGCTGCTGGATCAGTCTGAGCTCAACCAGATGGATCCTTTAGGGGGATCAGGGGCAAGAGGAAGCGGCCAGAACAGAGCACAGGGTTCCAGCTTCTTGTCCAATCTGCTGGGGAAGCCACAGTGAGCCCTGTGTGTGTGTGTGTGTGTGTGTGTGTGTGTGTGTGTGAGAGTGTGTTTGTTGGATCTGATACACACCTACCGCTTCTACCTGTCCATTCTCTAGAGCATAGCGATAGGTGTACATATAGGTGTGTGTGTGTGTGTGTGTGTGTGTGTGTGTGTGTGTGTGTGTGTGTGTGTGTGTGTAATTACACAGGTCATGAATGTCCTATTAGGTTCCACTAGTCAGTGGCTCCAATCACTGTGAAAGTCGTTTTTTTTTTTTTTTTTTTTCTTTCTGTTTTTCTTTCGTAGGCACAGCAATAGTACGCAGGAGAGATCTTACCGAAACCAGCATAGCGAACGCCAAACCTTTTGAAAAGCTCTGAAAGCTAACAGACAATGAGCCTTATATTATAAACCTCTCCAAGGCAAAAAAAAAAAAAAAAAGTCTGTACAGTCAGCATTGTTTTAACACGATACACTCACGATGGGACCAATCCACACATTCCTGTATAGACCGCCCCACCACCCCCACCCCCCGTGGCTCACATACTTCCGATAACCCGGAACGTGCAACACGAACGCTGCTGATTTAACAAACAAATCCTAATTACAAACCCATCATTGAATCCTCACTATTCCTGTTCTACGAATTAAAAAAAAATAAATTATAATTTTTAAATATTTAAAAATAAAAGGGAAAGAGCAGTAGAGTCGAATCGATCGGCAGGTTTATTTCTAAATATTTTATTTATTTTCTGTATACATACACACACTGTATAGTCAAAAGTATTTGGACACCTGACCATGAAATTGCTATGTGCACCTTTTTTTTTTTTTTTTTTATATAAATATTCTATTCCAAATGCAGTTCCTAATTGCTCCATAAAATAACCTCCACTCTTCTGGGAAGTTGTTCCTATTTTATTTTATTATATATTTTTTTGAAGTGTGCTTGTGGAGATTTGAGGTCAAGATCTTCCACTCCAACCAATAGATAGCAGATCTTCATGGAGCTGTGCACATTGTCATGCTGGAACAAGTTTGGCCCTCCTAATTCAAATTCAACCGATGCTCCCGCATCCAAAGACACATTCTCCAACTTCGTGGTAACGGTTTGAGGAGGAACCAGATAATTGCTGGAAAAGTCAGGTGTCCCAATACTTTTGTTTATAGAGTGCATATGGAATTTTTGTGTGATTTTTAAATTATTTAAATTTGAGATCAGAGATTTAATCGTTATTTTGAAACATATCGCGAGGCCTGCCATTGGAATTTTATGGAAGTCCTAAGAGGACATGCATCATTTTTATTTTCTTGTTTTCTCGTTATAACGACTTTATTTTCTCGTTCCTCGTAATTTTTCTGTGTAATCGGCATGTTCTAGAGGCAGCATCACGGCTGAACATAACCATTCATGTCCTGATCATGACAAAACATGAAAGGAAAAAATATATTTTCTGAAATGCGCATAACGGCTTAGGAAAGTGGAAGCTATGACGTTAAAGCTCTGGGTTACCGATCGGAAGTTGCCACTCTTTGGCTCTTGATAAAGGCCCTTGACCCTTAACCCAGGG
The DNA here is from genome assembly GCF_014805685.1 of Silurus meridionalis. NCBI lineage: Eukaryota > Metazoa > Chordata > Actinopteri > Siluriformes > Siluridae > Silurus > Silurus meridionalis. Next base: position 4,168,827 of record NC_060897.1, read on the forward strand.
ACGATGCATCATGGCGAACCCTGTTATTAATGACGAGACGCAGATTGTTTTTGCAGTTGTAGAAAAAGAATTCCGGTGGTTCATGCTTCCCCCGAACTATCCTGTCTGCAAAGCTTACAAGGTGAAGGAGAAATCGCCGACATATGCATGCTTTTATAGCCTCTGCGATCAATATAAAGATGTCGAACGGTTTTGCTGTTTCAGATAAAGGCTTCATGGATTTACTCGATCAGTCTTGCAGTTATCCAATCAGCCAATCAAGATGCAGACATGTTAATGGTGAGTGGGAATAGGGCAGGTGATGAGGGGATTTGAATATTTCAGAAACTGTTGATCACCAAAGAAAATACTACAATACATGAGGAACATTAAACTGAAGGACTACTTATAACTGCTCAACTCGTAGCCAAATAGAAAAAAGCCACCTGGCATGATGTTAAAATAAATAAATAAATATACAAACAAACCCCTGTCTGGTTGGGGATCCCTGGTCTAGAAAACAAAATTTCACTGAACACCTTTTTGATAAGCGATGTGTAGATTAATCCTCATAACCGCATGTTTGGTGAACCGAAAGCATCATCATGAACAATACATTGAACTTGAAGTTAATTGGCTGCAGGAGCCACTCATTTAAATCAGAAACAGGAATGCTGCAGGCACAGAAATCGGACATTGGCTGATTGGATAAATACACGATTTTGTACGAGGATCTGTTTTTAGAGTATTAATCGAACCCGGGCCTCGTGCTGTAGTTCCTCTCCGGATCAATCGCGTGTGCTACTTGAGAATATAAAGTGGTGTGTTGTGGTGCAGTGATTCTACATTTGTTTGGTTGCTGTGGGTTTTTTCGGTTTGTTTATTTTTTTTTTTCCTTTTCACGTTATTCTTCTGTACCGCATGCCCTTGATGTTTCAGCTTTCTATAAAGGATCCACACATTCGGGGTCGTTCTGTTGGATTTTTAATTTTTTGCTGTACAGGAGAAATTTGCTGACCTTCACTATAGATGTGTGTGTATATAAATGAAGACGGTCGGAATAAAGGCTTCCGCAGACGTGACGTGAACATGTTTCGCGCACATAAAGGTTTTTCCTTGAACATTCGCCAGCGTGTGCAGAACCTGCGTCCTGAAATCGTGCTTTAAATTAAAATAACAAAAGTTATCACTTATGTTATTGCAGCTATAAACTCACCAGCAACTCACTTTTCACTTGGAACGAACATTAAAAAACCTACACAACACACACGTCCTAAAACTGGAGACTTCTTACCGAAATCTTATGTAGGCTTCTACCAAAGGGGGAAAAAATTTTACCTCAGTTTATCGATTTGATTCATTCAGTAGCACAAAATTTTGTTTCTAAATTTGTTTGTAAACGATGATCGCCATAGAAACTTTGTTACTATAGAAATGATTATATAGCGAGCACATTGAGATCAGTGACGTACAGCCAACAGAAACGTTACGAAGTCTTCGAGCAGGTCACACGGCCCTCATTTCTGCTGTTTATAACCAGATGTTTTCTTTTTTTATTAAAAAAAAAAAAAAAAAAGGCATTAAATGACGATTGAAGAATTCGAAAATGGATTTTTTAAACGAATTTTAGCAAATGTATTGAAACTGAGATAAAATTGATTCGAAGTAAAAGACAGTATCCTGCTGTTTTTTTGAATGATAAACAAAGCGCTAATGCAGAAATTACATATTTGTAATTCTTTTGTTCGTCTTAGGCGAGCACTTTGTCTCGTTTTTCATCCATGCAATGAATTTGCATAATTATTTTTTTGTGTTTTGGATGGACCTTTATTACGATGCAGCACTAAAGCATTGGACTTTCAACCCCAACATTAGCATTTATTTGGGTTAAAAAAACTAAACTTCAAACTCTAAAATGTTTTTTTTTTTTGGGTTCCCATAATATTTCATATTTAAAAATTTTGCTGGGCAAAAGTTTGTGGACACCTGACTAAGATTAGTATGTCCTTTTTAAATAAAAAGTCCCATTCTACATTTGCTGTTATATTACTCTCCAGTCTTCTGGGAAGATGTTCCACTAGATTTTGTGGAGATTCATTTAACCACAAGGGTGTTTGTGAAGTCAGGTATGTGAGGGGAGGAGCCTAAAGACTTTCAAAAGCAGGAGATCTTTCACTCCAAACCACACCAAGCTGATCTTTTATAGAGCTGGTTTTGTGCACAGGGGCCTTGTCACCCTGGAACATTTCATGCATCTAAAGATCATTCGTTAACCTCCAACTTTGTGGTAACAGTTAAGAGAAGAACCGCATATGGCTGGAAAAGTTGGGTGTCCTAAAACTTTTGGCGATACACCATTTCCTATTCGAACCTCACTGTGAGTCTGTGGGAGCCATTTCACTTCCTTCACTTCAGCATATTGTTCCCACTACATCTGATATGAACATCTATGGTGCTGTATATTCATTATTACTCAGTAGCCTGTGATAGTGGAGGATTCATCTTTTTTTTTTTTTATTTGGCTAATGATATTGAAATAACCTGACATTCTATAACTGACGACGAGGAAGAGCAGGTTCACCACTTGGATATCCTCTTTCTTCACCTTCATACGTGCATCTTAGACATGTGCCTATCATTACTGCAATTAAAATTATTACTTAAATTCAGGTGCTTTTCAGAAGCACTCAATTTGGTTTGGAAAACCGAAAACAAAACGTCTCTGAGACTAAATAATAACTTCTAGGAGAAGTAGGGGTGTGCGACTTTTATAGATAATTATCGTAAAATGTCCTTGTTTGTTTTTTTTTTTTCTCCTAAATATTGATTTCAAAAATTTGGGATTTTCATCAGATTCTGTGTGGTGGTCAGTTCACAGTAGTTTGACAGAGATTAATCTTTTCCAATAAGATAAAATACATTTTTTCTAATTTTATTAGCCATATGTGTAAATGTCAGTGACAGTTTGTACAATGAAATTCTTCAATGAGGCTCCAGGAAAACTACAGCAATATTAAACAAACAATATTTAAACAAAAAAAGAAAAAGTAGAGGTTATAATGAGACATAAAAAAAGTTATAATTATTTACAAGTGGGTGCAGAAGTGTTGGGGGGGGTGTAAAAATAAATATATGTATGTATATAATTATATATGAATATTTACATATTTATATAATTATATGAACTTATATAAATGTACACCAGTGGTGGACAGTATCAAAGTAAATGTAATTGGTTACTGTACTTTGTAGCTTTTTCACGTATCTGCACTTTACTGAAGTACAGTAATCCCCCGCTTTCTCGCGGTTTCAAATCTGGCGCCCCCGTTTTATCGCGGAACTGCATTTGCCAGATAACTAATTATTTTGGCTGATTTTCCCGGTCTCTCGCGAAAAGCACCATAGACCAAAAAAAGTTTTATGTTGAAATGAAATTTATTAATGAAAATATAATTATTAAATATAAAATGAGGTAAAATGTTAATACAGTACAGTACTGTATACATAAAATAGCATTTTTGTGGTGGCATCCGTTTATCAAGTTTTTCGTTTATCGAGGGTGGATTTGGAAAGTAACCACCACAATAAATATATATATGTATATGTGTGTGTGTATTTAAAAAATTTAGAATTTTTTAATTAAGCGGGGGATTACTGTATTTTCATTTGGGGAGACTTTTACTTTAACTTCCCTACATTTTAAAGTCAAATATTGTACTTTCTACTTAACTAAATTTTGTGAAATGAGTCATTACTTTTTGAGTGAATAAAAACTTTTATTAATAGTGTAGGGAGCGATGTTTTAGGTCATCGAGGATGTACTGCGGCTTTAATAAATAAAAGCCGATAGGAACATTTATAGCCATAATACTTTAGATACTTAAGTACATTTGAAGGCAAATACTTTAGCATTTTTACTTAAGTGAAAGCTTAAAGGAACACGCTACTTTTACTGTCATATTTTACCTTGATTTTAAAAAAAGACACCTTTTCTGCCCCATATCTTTAATTTTTTTATAATTTTAAATGCATTGTAATAGACTCTGTGAAAGAACACACTCTTAATGAGCACAAGCGCTCGTCTAACCTACGAGGCTTCATCAGTTAATGTGTGCATGCACTCTGTAGGTGTGTGTTGTTTGGGTTTTCAGCTACACTCGATGCCAAGTCGCATATCGTTAAAGCGACAATTACGGTATTACCGTAGAAGATGTATATCGTACACCCCTACATAGAAGCAACATCAGGAGGTATCTTGGCGCATGTCTAACGCATATTTTTGTTTATAGGAATTGCTAAAAACAAACAGCCAGATGGGGAATTTGTTATGCCGGAATCGCACGACTCGTGACGAACGTTGTTTTTGCGTCAGAGCACTTCGTCACTTTATCGTGTATAAACGCTGACCGTTTTCTTCTCCATGCTGTCTTTTCATGATGAGGAACATCATCGCTGGTCACTTTTGTTCGAGTTATTCGCCTGACGTGAGCCTGAAAGAAATCGTTCTACATTAGGGATACAAATGAACTAATTCAAAGCTATGAATTGGGGAGGGGAATACATTTTTTTTTTTTATATTTTGTGGTTAAATAATGTCAAACAGCAGCCTAGTATCAGAAGCCAGGCTGCATATATTCACCTTACAGCATACACTATATGGACAAAAGTTTGTGTACACCTGATCATAGGGTTGGTATGTGCTTTTTTTTAAGATCCCATTCCTATGGTCCTGATTTGCTCTATAATAACTTCCACTCATCTGGGAAGATGTTCCACTACATTTTGTAGAGATTTGTGATCATTCGGCCACAAGGGTGTGTTGGTGAAGTTAGATACTGATGTAGGTGAGGATGTGAGGAGGCCTGGGGTGCCGTTATTGTCCACAATTATCACGATCAATTGGGTTGAGGTCAGAGCTTTATGGCGGATCTTCCAAGCCAATCCAAGTATACTATGTCTTCATGGATCTGGCTTTGTACACAGGAACATGATGCGGTTTGGGTCTAGAAGGGAAAATTTCTTGCTACCACATCCATAATTGTGTGCCTGTAATATTGGGGGAAAAGCACATATGGCTGGAAAAATCAGGTGTCCAAATATGTCCATATAATGTAGATGACTTATTTACTTTTTCATTTTTAATCTGTAAAAGAATCAGTAATTTAAATAGAACATGTACTTGATAAATAATTCTGATATTCCGCAGCATAAGTGTTGTGTACATCTGATAGATCTTCTGTTCCTCTGTAGATCTTTTTGATATGTTTTTGATGTGCAAATGAATAAAATTCTAAAATGAAAACCGTTGCTTTTTTTTTAATGTCTTTTTAATTCCAGTTGTTTATAAAAAGTCTATTTTTAATGTGTGACTTTATCAGTAAATTTCATAATATTGTGTGTGTGTGTGTGTGTGTGTGTGTGTGTGTGTGTGTGTGTGTGTGTGTGTGTGTGTGTGTGTGTGTGTGTGTGTGTGTGTGTGTATATTCCTGGTGTTTTGGAAGGAGAATGTTGTCCTATATGTGTCTGATACAATATTCTAGCTGCTCAACAGTCCTGGGTCTTCTTTGTCCTATTCTTTTTTTCATGATTTGCCAAAAGTTTTAAATTGGTGAAAGGTCTAGACTGCAGGCAGATCAGTTCAGCACCACTGTTCTTGTACTATGAAGATATAGGAAACTGTATTAGATGAAGTATGCAGGTAGCATTGTCTTGCTCAAATATGCAAGGCCTTCCCTGAAAAAGGCATTGTCTAGATTGATGCATACTGTATGTTGCTCTAAAACCTGTACATACCATTAGAGCACTGATGATAAGCCAGATGGTCCCTCTCCTCTTTAGTCCAGAGGATATGGCATCCATGGTCTCCAAAAGGAATTTCAAACTCCCATTCATCTGACCACAAAATAGTTTTCCACTGTGCCTCAGTACATTTTAATTAAGCTTTGGCTCAGAGAGGATGGTGGCATTTCTGGGTCATATTTACATGTATCTTCTTCTTCACAGATTTCTGGAGGAGTTTCTGAGCCCATGCAGTGATTTCTATTAAATTTCTAATGCAGTGACATCTGAGGGATGATCTGTGCCTTTCATTGGAATCAAAATGGCATCTTGAAGTGTACTTTTTTTAATGTAATCAAACTTCAGCACTTCGGGGAAGTATTTAAAATAGTAACATTTTACAACAGTATTTTTTTTTTTTACATTATTTTAAAGTATGCAGATGTTGGGTGTTATGGAGGATGAAGAAGTATCTCCCATAACACCCAACATCTGCATACTTTAAAGTGATTTAATATTAAAAAGCATGAACATAATACTAGGAATGATAGACGATGAATGCATTTATTTTTTGGTGCATTTACTTATTTATTTACACAGCTATATTTTATTGTTTATTAACTTAATTATTCCTTTATTTATTTATACATATTTGTTTTTATTCATTTGTGTATTTATGCATTTATTTATTTATGCATCTATTAATTTATTTATGACAATTTTATATTTGTGTATTTATTTGTGTGTTTATTTATACAAACATTTAAAAAATGTGCATTTATTGATTTATTTACAAAGATATTTATTTGGTAGTTTATTTGTGCATTTATGAATTTATTTACGCACCTATTTATAAGAGCTTTTGTTTATTTATTTGCTTGTTTATTTATTGTATTTACTTATTTATTTGTTTGTGTATTTATTTAGTTGAGCATTAATCAATTTATTTATTTATACATTTGTACATGTATTGATTTGTTTGTGCATTTCTTTATTTGCGTTTATTAATTGATTGATTGCGCATGCTCTGTGGACAAGTACTTTTTTTTCTTCTCACAACTCGACGTCATTGACCGGAAGTGACGTCTCGAGCGCCTCGGCATCTCAGCGCGCGAAATTTCAGCGGAGTGAAAACAGCGCAGAGAGTTCGGATTTGTTTCTAGTCTACTGAGGAGAGAAAAAGAAGAAATGAGTAAAAAAGACTCGGGAGGTGCGTGTCCGTGTCGTTTATTATGTTTGTGAGGTTTAATAAAGAGCGGATTTATATTGTCATTTATTTATTGTAACTATCGCTAGCTAAATGCGCTACCGCTATCGGTTTTCTGCTACAAGTCCCGCCTCCTGTGTTACGATTGGCTAACGGTTTGTTTTCACGATTTTTATTGACGGTTGGTGGTGATTGATTGGAACAGGAGCCAATCGGAGCGCAGCAGGCTGACTGAAAGAGAACGTCTCTGGAAAGGGGCGGGGTTTGTTTAGAATCGGCATGTATAAGTATTATGCGTGTGAAATCGTATTGATTTCGTGTACATGATTATTTTTCTTTCAGCTGCAGACCTCATCCTGTCTTATCTGAATGAGAAAAACAGACCGTACAGCGCTCAGGATGTGTTCGGTAACCTGCAGAAGCAACACGGACTTGGAAAAACGGTACGTGCAAAAAGTCACCGAGTCGCAGCCGAAATCCTCGATTCTGATTGGTCTGTGTTTTTTTGTAATAAATAGCAGCTGTAACTTAAAGACACACGAGTGAGTGAGTGTGATTGAGTGAGCAAGTGTGTGTGTGAGAGTGTGTGTGTGTGTGTGTGTGTGTGTGTGTGTGTGTGTGTGTGTGTGTGTGTGTGTGAGTGAGAGTGTGATTGAGTGAGCAAGTGTGTGTGTGAGTGAGAGTGTGATTGAGTGAGCAAGTGTGTGTGTGTAAGTGAGAGAGTGATTGAGTGAGCAAGAGTGTGTGTGTGTGAGAGAGTGTGATTGAGTGAGCAAGTGTGTGAGGAGTGATTGAATGAGCAAGTGTGTGAGTGAGAGTGTGATTGAGTGAGCGTGTGTGTGTGTGTGTGTGTGTGTGTGTGTGTGAGAGAGAGAGAGAGAGAGAGAGAACTGGTTTTAATATGTAACATTTGCTTTTAAAATGTGTGTTTTTTTTATATGTTGAAATGTTCTGGAGTGTATTTATTAATAATTTGAGGTTATTTCAGGCAGGAGTCTTCAGTCTGCACTTTCATTACATATGTATGTAAAGCAGGGCTGCAGCTATTTATTATTTTAGTAATCGAGTATTCTACCGATTATTCCATCGATTAATCCAGTAATGGGATTAGTACTTTTTTTAAATTAAAGAGCACCACTAAAACAAAAAGGAAACTAAACAGGTCTCTTTAAAATGTACAAGTAAATTTTCCTTTTAATTTTTATTGCTGAAACTGCACACAAGAATATCTGTGAAAACTAAACCCAGTTAATGCATTTAATTACCATATTACATCAACATGCAAATATAAATATATACAAATAAAAATGCATATGTAATATTTTCTTTTTACTTTTATGGCTCTTTTAACAATGGACGTTGTCTTAAAGCTGCTCTAAAATGGTTAAAAAGTTGGAATTTATGTTAATGCTTCGAATTTTATCTCCAATAAGCGAGCCAGTGGCGACAGTGGAAGGGGAAAAACTCCCTGAGACTTCATTCAGACCCGTACAACCACGATGCACTACAGAAGATGATTCCTGCCTGTCGCCATTAAACTATAGAACTCCTTCCTCTGGGTGTTAAACAGCTGGTTCGATATTTATATAGATGCTAGGGCTGCAACAACTGGGCTGTTAAGTTACGGGTTAGCGTGACGGACATATAACACGGCCGCTTCGAAATAGCGGAGAGTTCAGAGTCAACCGGGAGCAGGAAACGGTGTGCGTCTCAAGTCATTTAAGGTGTAGGAGCATTTAATTTTAAACGCAACAAAGAAGACTGTAACCTGCAAGTTATGCAAAGTGGAGATTGTGTGGCCTGGAAGTACCACAGTGATGCATCTATTACTAAATATATATCTCAAGTCTGTGTTATTTTACATTTCTTACGTTATATTTTGCTTTAATTGTACTGTGAGCAACCACACGATTTCCCTGTGGGATCCAAAAAGGGATTCTGATCAGTAAGAAACCTGGAGAGGAACCAGACTTCAAAGGGGAAACTCGTCCTCATGTGGGTCATTGTTGAGGTGATGAGATGTACTGTTCAGTGATGGACACGTCAACTGCGGTCATGAGCCATTGTTACAGACTGTTGATATTAAGTACAATCCAAATCCATCCTTAATGTTCTTGAGATGCTCAGCTTGATGGATCCTTAGGCTTTGCATGTGGAAGCATCCTCAGCTGTGCACAGTGTCTCCAATTGAAGAAAACTCCATCCAGAGGTCGGGCATCAGGATGGATCTGAAGAGAAGAATGGATCGGGAGCACTGGAAACTCAGGAGCATGTTTAAAAAGCGAGAGAGAAAGAGAGAAGAAGAGTAGAGTGGAGATGGGGAGAGAGGAATAAGGATTGTTATTGTGTGTAGGCAGTGGTGAAGGCCATGGAGCAGCTGGCACAAGATGGCCGGATCAGAGAGAAGGTCTACGGCAAGCAGAAGATCTACTTTGCAGATCAGGTGTGTGTGGGTGTGAGAAATGCTGATCTGGTTTGTTTGATAAACCCATCAGTGTGGAGTAAATATCTTTGAATGTGTGTGTGTGTGTGTGTGTGTGTGTGTGTGTGTTAAATGCCCGTCTCAGTCTCAGTTCTCAGATGTAAGTGACTCGGACCTAAAGCAGATGGACAGCCGCATTTCGGAGCTCAGCAGACAGGTGGAGACGGCGACGCAGAGCTGCAGGCAACTCGATACAGGTGCACGTCTTCTGTATATCACGTGTCCAGCGCGCCGTGCGAGTCAGTCTTAGCGGAGAGACCGGATGCGAGCGATTCACTCTGGTGCAGTTCTTTTCATATCGTAAACACGGTGTTCACAAATTCTCCGTTCTGATTGGACTGAAGGTGTCGGTTTAATGCTCTCTGATTTGCAGGAGAAAGGACGGTGCGGCCGCAAGCCAAGTCATAAACGAGGCTGATGTGAGTCGCACGTCGATGCATAGCCAAGGACTATACATTAAAGATCCACGTGAAGCAGCTCCTGATGCGATACGATAGACCGTGTTCTACTAAATTGTCTGTGATTTTTGAATATGTTGCTCTAGTTTGTATCATATTGTTTATTATTAGTGAAAAGGTTACAGAGTGGAGATTTCTTCCTGAGAAGAGACTGGCAATGAAATTATCCCTTAACTTCCAGGTTAAGGGGCTGGACTGGATATTAGGATTGGATGTTAGAATCGTGGATGTTAGAATCCTTGATATTAGGACTGGAAGTTAGATTGGAGGTTATGATTGGATGTTAGAATGTGGAGGTTGGAATCCTGGATGTTCGATTGGAAATCGGATGTTAGGCTTAGAGGTTAGATTGGATGTTGGAGTCCTGGATGTTAGGATTGAAAGTTAGATTGGAGGTTAGGATTGGATGTTAGAATTGTGGAGGTTGGAATCCTGGATGTTCGAATGGAAATCGGAATCCTGGATGTTACGCGTGGAGGTTAGATTGGATGTTAGGATTGGATGTTGGAATCCTGGATGTTAGATTGGAGATTGGAATCCTGAATGGTAGATTGGATGTTGGAATCCTGGATGTTAGGATTGGAGATTAATTAGATATTGGAATCCTGGATGGTAGATTGGATGTTGGAACCCTAGATGTTAGATTGGAGATTGGAATCCTGAATGGTTGATTGGATGTTGGAATCCTGGATGTTAGGATTGGAGATTAATTAGATATTGGAATCCTGGATGATGGATTGGATGTTGGAATCCTGAATGGTAGATTGGATGTTGGAATCCTGGATGTTAGGATTAGAGGTTAGATTAGATGTTAGAATGGATATTGGAATCCTGGAGGTTAGATTAGATGTTAGATTGGATGTTAAACTGTATAATTGTATTGAAGTGAATCACGGCTCTTTGATGGATCAGTCTTTTCTTTCCCCCCCTCCATGACACGTTTTCTCTCACTCCTAACCCTCGTCCTCGTGCTCCTGTGCACACAGAGCTGAAGGAGCTGAACAGCTCGCTGACCACAGTGGAGATGACCATGCAGATTAAGGAGCTGAGGGCTGAGTGAAGGCTACATCACTCGATTGAAAAAAATCAAAACGGCCACCAATCACGTCACGCCCGAGGAGAGAGAGAAGGTGGAAAACTTCTGCATAATACTGTTACACGACCACGTCACTAATGGTGTGAATTCAGGGATATTTCATTGTAAATAAATCGGTATTCAATCTCCGTTTTCTTTTGCACCTCCGCTGACAGGTGTACAAGGAGAGGATCCTCTACGTGAAAGAGTGGAAGAAACGCAAGAGACTGGTAAGCTTCTCCAGATGAAGTGATAATATTGACGATTAAGGATATTTCACTGTTTCTATAGTAACCGATCATGTTATTAAATGTTAGAAGTGTCAGGTAGTGATGTAGGAGATGTGAGGAGGTCTGGGGAGCAGTCATTTGTGAAAAATTCATCCAAAAAGTGTTTAATAAGGTGAAATCTATAGCATGAGATCTTTCACTCCAACCCATGTACAGTATTGTTCAAAATAATAGCAGTACAATGTGACTAACCAGAATAATCCAGGTTTTTAGTATATTTTTTATTGCTACGTGGCAAACAAGTGACCAGTTGGTGCAGTAGATTCTCAGAAAACATACAAGACCCAGCATTCATGATATGCACGCTCTTAAGGCTGTGCAATTGGGCAATTAGTTGAAAGTTTTTACTTGGTTTTTGGATTCTCCAGGCCGCTGATATGATGGGAGCCATTCTTGAGGGTTACCCGAAGAGCAAGAAGGAATTTCTGGTAAGATGTTGATATTTGTTCGTAAACGTTTGACACTTGTGTATCTGTATTTCATTTTTTAACTGTATGAATGCAGAGCAGTAGACAAATCATGAGCCTGGGATAAGTGATTCATGTGATTTGATAAATGATTATAATAGTTGATGATGGTTTTTAAAATGGATGCTGAATAAAAACCTCTAGTTTCCACTAGTTGTATAAAATAATTAATATGTTTACAGTCTTGAAGTTTGTTGCTTATAAGTTTATCCCTGATGAGTGAGCCACTGGTGACTGTGGCAAAGAAAAACCGTTTGAGATGGTATAAAGAAGAAACCTTGAGAAGAACCAGATTCAAAAGGGAACCTCATCCTCGTCTGGGTGGCTCCGAATGGCCATTCCCGTATCTGTTATTGTTACGTTGAACTGTTCAGTCTTTGGTCGCTTCGTCTCTGCGAATGAACGTGACCTCGTGTCGTACGTTGTAACGGTAACGTGATCTATCATTCTTGTGTCTGTGTGTTTGATCAGGAAGAGGTAGGAGTCGAAACGGATGAGGACCATAAAGTGAAGATTCCTAACGTCTGACACCTACAGGAATCCCGAGACGGGAACGAGATCGGACGTTACCACGCCGGACGGAGAGAAGATATTTAAGAAGATATGGCACTATTATTTATAAAGAAAAAAACGGCACAGCACTGTAAATAATTTTCAACATTAAAACGTTTATTTTTTTCCCCCCAGAATACAAAGAGCATTGGTACAAAAATATTCCAAGCGAGAATAATCTATGGTTGAGATCGTAAGCACAGAGCGAGTGCGTCGAGCTGCGATCCACAATATGGCTAAAGACGGAGTCCCTTTTCTCCCAGCACTGATTTTAAAACATGAGTCCTGAATGTACGGAGTAATTATTATTATTTTTTTTTCCTGAGAATGTTTCCTCATTTTATTTTCATCTTTTTATTCAGATACAGCATTCGGTGTTGAGTCCGGACTGGGCTTGTATGCAAAAAAAAAATCTTTGTACTTGAAACACACATTTTCAGCCTAAAACTCGGATCTAGGGAAAAAAAAAAAAAAAAACGCTATACATATGCAAATTAGACACACCCCCAAGATTGCAATCCCACCCCTACTGCTAGTAAAATTGTCCTGTGTAACTTGAATTGCATACTAAAACCTGATTGGCTTGTATTGTACCATTCCACAACCCTTCCTTTTTATTTTTTTTCCAAAATTATTTTTCTAGCTCTTGACATTGGATTAGCAAAACTTTTTGGATGACTAAACAAAACAAAAAAATTGAGTGGTTTTGTTGCTTTTTTTTTTTTCCTCTCTCGTAGATGTAATGGTATAATCAAGGCACCTGAAATAGTAGTAATCAATGTGCTTGTTTTTTTTTTCCTCACAGTTTACAGTCACGGTGCTTTTTTTTTTTTTTTTTTTTAACAACAAAAATCTGGGATTAGTACGATTTTGCGATTAGCTACGTTTTTAAAAATGAAAGTTGTGCTTTGGGATCTGGCTACGAGGTAACGGACAAAAAAAACAAACAAACACGCAAACGATCCGCTCGACGTAGGTCACATTCTCGAGATCAAACCCGTAAACTGGTCTGAGTAATAAAGAGAATCCGATTCGGAGGTAAGCGAGAGAGCGAGCGCACACACACACTTTACATGCATAATAAACACTGACGTTATTGCATTGGTTTATAGATCTGCTGATAAACAGCACGAGGACCTGGGGTGTGTTGGGCGAGCAGTACTGAGTCACGTGGCGTGGGCGTGATCAGCAATTCCTCGTTCCGTCCTGCACATCGAGATCGACACCGCTAAAATATGCTAATGCTGTTTAAACAGCACTGCTCTTATATACACATACTGCATTTAGTGAGATTTGGCTGTGAATTTATTCAATTTCTCAGCAACTTAAAGAACTGTCCTCTGAAGGAATTTCTGGGTTGTAGATCTTTTTTTTTAGTTCCTCTTTAAGAGTCCACTTTGGGTGGAGTTTACTATCACTAGACATAACAAAAAGCACATTGTTTTAAAAACTGCATTTCACTTTCATGTAATAACTAAGGCTTGGTGCTGATAGGTCAAAAGTTTGGTTTGATAAACCAGAAGCATCACAGGAATATTTTATACGTTCGCTAGGGTTCTGGGGCTACCACTTAGGACTGTTCCAGAGATTTCACATTTTTTACGGCCCCAAGGCTCACATCTGGGGCCGTTTCAGAGATCCCACTATTAAGAGACCTGGAGCTCACATCTGGGACTGTTCCAGAGATCCATTTTAGAAGGGTACAGTGCTACCGTTTGGAGCTGTTCCAGTGAGCCCTTTTGCTAGGGTTCTGGTGCTACCATTTGGAACTGTTCCAGCGATCCCTTTAACTACGGTTCTGGAACTTACATTCATAATGCTTGTATGTGTCCCAGATGTGCGATTAGATCGGTATCACCCCGAGATGTCATCATCTGGAGGATATGGTGATACGGGGTTAATCAGCATAGTTCTACAACACTGTCAGACAAATAAGAGGTAAGACTTGTATGCTTTCTAAGTCAGTAGTGGGCCAGTGAGCCTGAAGTACTGAGTTCTGAGCAAAGAGTGGGTTGTGCTTTAGTAACACCAGGATTTGGATGTGATTGAACCTTAAGCCTGAACCTGGAACACACCCCCAGTCCGTGCACTTGTATTTTTGTCGCACAAAGTAACCTTTAATAAGAAACAAGCTTATTAAACTCTATATTGTCTATATTTCAAGAATTATATTCCGAACCCCTTTGACTTATCTCTTGAGCGAACACTTAACCACTCACACTGACGATAAGCAAGCGGCTCACGGTGCATTACGTGTTGCATTGCGTGACAGGCACTTGTGGCCCTGTAATAATAATAATAATAACAATAATAATAATCTGTGCCTTTGGTTGAGTTGGTAAAAGTACAGCAACCTGAAGTCTTGATGAACTCCACATCCTGAGTGTGAGAGATCTGTCCAGCCCGTTAATAAAGCTGGCCATTCAGCTGCCTCAGGACACCCACCACAAACTCCCTCAGCGTCTGGGAACACACAGATACGGTGAAGAATCAGCCTTCATCTACTACTACACCCTGTAGAAGGTGTTTGTGTATGTGGTGAAAGACAATATTGTGATGGTGTGTAACCTGCGGTTTGCAGTGCTCCTCGATCCAGCTGAAAACGCAGGCCGAGAGCTCCTGGAAGCTGCTGACGGACACTGAGGTGATGAACGACTGGAATAGGGAATCCATGATGCTCTGAAACACGCTGAACTTCACCTGATCGGAAACCTGCTCGCTGCCCTGCTGAGGGTTGTTCTGGTGAGCCTTCACGATCTGCTCGTAGTTCCTTTTAAAACACACACACAAAACAGGTCACGGACTCACACGTGATCAAGAGCATTTGGTGTGTGTATATATATAAATAAAAGTAATGAACAGCTGGAAAATAGCATGTAAAAATGGGTTCTTTTAGAACTCGGTTTGATTAAGCTGCTGCTTTTGTCATTCTGATGCGTGCTGAAATAATGAAAGTCTCGTGTCTGACTGCTGCTGCTAAAGTAGGTCTCGGGCTGGGTCTCATTCTCATCTTGCGGGTTTAGTCTCCAATGATTGTAGCGTTATCAGATCGTGTAACCCAATTGTAAGATTTTTGGTCTTGGGAGACTCGGACGTGATCCCCAATGACCAAAAACCGGCAAAGTTCTGCCCAGAAAGAACGGTCACCGATCTAAAGACTGCTACAAACAAATTATCATTGGCGCTCGCAAAATGGAATTGTGGCAGTAAAGAGAAAGCTTCATGTTAACAACGAAGAGCGTCCAGATTTATTCAGCAATAGCGGGGATTCGTCTTGAGCGTTTCAAAGAACGAAATGAAATAATGACTAAAAAATAGACATTCTTTTCGATAAACGAGATTCAAAGAACAGAGTCACTAAAATGATCCGATCTTCCGATCACTAATCAGCATTTAACGACATACAACTGTAAATGATCCCAAGTTACGATTGTCCGTTTTTACGGTGACGAAAGCGATACGGCTAAATTGAAAAAATATTTTATGTGGCAGAGTAATGCTCCGTATTCAGCAAACTAAACTAAACACTGAAGCCCAGAAGGTTAAGGGCCTTGCTCAAGGGCCCCAAGAGTGACAGCTTGGTGATAACGGGGCTTAAAACCCAGACTTTTCGATAAATAACCCAGAACCTTAACCACTGAACTACCACTTCCTCTAAAAAAAAAAAAAAAAAGAAGGGGAAAGGTCAGGTCCTCACAAACCAGTTTTTTAGAGACCTACACACAGATCATGAACACGGTCTCTAGCTATAATGCTCACATATACACTATTAATTTTATTGCTTTTGTGGTTGAACAGCATCGTGGAAAACTTCTCTGCACTTTATACAGTCCTGACTACAGTCTGCTCATGTCTTAGCTGTGTTGTATCATATCTATCTTGAACCACTGGAGGAACGATGTTTCGTTTTACCGGGGACTCTACAAGCGGTATATGGTAGAAAAGGCAATAAAAAAAAGGCAAAACTTTTTTTTTTGTTTTCAAAACCTGGCTTACGTTTTCATAATCTTCAGCGCCATCACTTCCTTCCTCAGCATGGACACTTCCTCTTCTTGCTTCTTCTTCTCTTTATGAAGAAACTGAATGTAGTCTATGGCTGCGCAAACACAAGAAAAAATTGTGAACGAATTAAAAAAGGATTCACATTTAAAACTAAAAAAATGTCCATTTCTATGTCCTCTTGTGTGTCAAGTTTGATTCGAGTGTGAGGAGCTAAACTTGGTATCGTTTCCATGGAAACAAGTGTTTAAATCTGGCCAATACTCTTATTAGTCTATTAACAGATTACAGATGGACCCCGAGTTACGATTTTTCTATCTTATGATGACGATACGGAAAAATTAAAAATATTTAAAGTTTCATGCAACGGGCAAAAGTAGCAACGTGTGCTCCTCCTTCCACTTGCGAACGCCCGCTGCCACATAAGAGGTGATGTGAAAAAGTCTCGACTAGTTTTTTCGAGACCCACAAACAGATGGCAGCACAAGGCTGGACGCACAGTCACAGGGAGCACCGACATTCAAAAGTCAGTGTGCCACAAGACATCGGCCTGTGAACATGGGGAGCAGGGAAGCTGGCGCTGTTCTGCCATGTGCGAACCCCCTCACTGAGCTCTCTTCACACGTGAAACGACATGATCTCATTTCCGCACCCACCCTACTCATCAGATTTGGCTCCTGCGAACTTCGCCCTCTTCCCAAAGATAAAGATGCAACTAAAAGGTCGCTGTTTTGACACCACTGCGGAGATCCGGCGCGAATCACAGAAGGTGCTTTCGAAAAGACTTTCAAGACACATTCCAGAAGCGGCAGGAAAGCTGGGAGCGCTGTATTGCTGTGTAAGGGGACTACTCTGAAGGTGGCAGTGTTTAAATTAATAAAGTACTTTCTTATAAACAGAGCTAGTCTCGAAACTACCCCATTTTTAAGACTCCTAAATAGGCTCGGCCATGTCTTGACTTACGATTCCAGGGGACACTGGATGGGATCATCGAAACGCATCTCCATCGTAACTCAGGGTCTACCTGTATTTGTTTTTTCCCTAAAAATCTAAATTTCTATCATTATCCTGATGTCTGTAAATCTTCTCCCATCCAGGTGCGGTTATCTATGAGTTAGTAACATCAGGATAAATAGATGTTGAGTCGTGTCAATTGGACTTCTATCTGGTTAGATCGAAACATTTAACTTCTCATCCGAGCAGCTTCTTTAGTCTGAGGTCTGATTTCCAGAAATTTTTATAATCCAGGGGCAAAGATCCTCGAGAGCCCATTAAAGGATCAAAGAGGAGGTAAGAGCGTGTCCTATTGTTCATACTGCTCTTTCCTTCATCCCCAAGAAGATTAGGACCACTTCATGGATCCACCAGTAAAGCCACAGCTAATCCACACCATCCACTCTTACATTTGCTGATCGTTACCCCTCTAATACTTCTATACACTCTCCCGTCATTCTCTTTCTCTGGGGTCTTCACTCCTAACATCTCCTTGTTCCTCTTAACAAGCCTCTCCATGGATGGAGAGGATTCTTGACCCTGGATCATACAAATTTGTGCCATCCCTTAGACTGAAGAAGCTTCTTGGATGAGTGTTTACGTTTCCTTTTATTCCGATTGATCAAACCGGTCGTTCGACACTCGTACTTTTCTGCAGCACCGTGGCTTTGCTGATTTTCTGCGCGGCCATGGCGAATTCGGACTGCTGCTGGCAGGTGGGTACGATGGACTGCAGGTCATCGTAGCCTTTCTGTAGACGTGAAGCGAAAATGTACGTTAGTAAGGAGAAAATCGAAAAACGATCAACATTATGCAGTCAGGCGCGTTCCATCTTTTCTGTCCTTGCCTTAATGGCGTCTCGTCGTTTCTGCTCGGCCTGCGTGTGCGCTTGTCTTCTGCGGTCTTTATACGAGTCCTTGGTGTCGTGTTTGTAGTCGCTGTCTTCATCATCTGAGACACATGTTAACAGTTAAACAAATACACACAGTTGTGTTCAATTTTTACATTTTCAAATGTATAAAATTTGTTATTACTTCAAAGAAAGTGAAGGAAAAATTTATATTAGGCTGTTAAAAAAAAATAGCAGGTCCACAAAATATTGCACTATTTCTCTTTAGACCAGTGTTCTTTGGCAGATTGTAACGTCTTCAGCACGTGTCGGTTTTTTTTTCAACAGTGGGACCTGTGAAAGAATCGGCCTTGTGAATAACCGGGATTCACCCACTGCCAGGTATAGAGACCACATCTATCAAGCACATAGGCCACACCTCCTTTATGCTAATTGTTAAACACCTTCTTAAGCTCCCATCGTCCCATTTAGCAAAAGTGGCATTAGTTTGTGTTGTGTAATGAATTATTTCTACAGTAGTTGATTACAGCATCATCAGCATCGTGGAACCTTATCATTAATGCGCATTGAACAAACACTCGATTATGAAAGTACACTCTGAATATCGTTCGCTCTCAGGCTCGATTATATCGGCCTGAATAATACCCTGAGATTAGGAGTGTGACAGTTACCCGTGTTTGGTACAGAGGAGGCGCTAGTGGACCCGATACTGTTGGCTCTGGAGACCACCGATCCTTTACGGGCACTTTCTGCGAAGAAATCTGTCACAGAGAGCCCTTAAGTCAGAAACTTTCTTTATGTAATATAAAGACTGACACAATAACAGACAGACAAGCTGAAACATTGAGAGACAGTCAGACATACTGAGAGACAGACACATTGAGAGACAGACAGACACACAGAGACAGACAAGCTGAGAGACAGACAGACAGAGACAGACAGACACGCTGAGAGACAGACAGACACGCTGAGAGACAGACAAACACGCTGAGAGACAGAAACACGCTGATAGACAGGCACGCTGAAACATTGAGAGAGAGACAGACAGACACGCTGAGAGACAGACAAGCTGACACATTGAGAGACAGACAGACGGACACCTAGACAGACAAGACATTGATACAGACAGACACATTGGCAGACAGACACACATTAAAAGACCATCGTCAACAAAACTACTGAACCAAAAAGTACTTACTGTGGTCAAAACTGTCGCTGAAAGCGCCGTCTGTCTGCTGATCCATGGCGGAGTGAAGCGCAGCGGGGACAAAGCAAAAACTCTGGTCAGCTCAAATAAAAATCACAATGCAATACAGGAAGGACAGAGACATATGCAGGTACTTCCTCCTTTTATTCCTCTGCATCTAGGACACAAACACCCCCTACTGAGACGTGTCCCAAAAAAACTAACCATCAGCGCCTTTATTGTGAAATATTGTATTGTACAAACAAATGCGTAGATGATTTAAATATACACGCTGGACAGTTTACACAAGAACGTTCAGGACAGACGGGTACAGTGAGAGACGGATCCAGACAGCAGGATGAATATGTAGATACACTTATGACGATAGTAGCTGTAGATCCAGCAGGACACTAAGGCATGTTGACAAACAGACAGATGAATAGACAGACAGACGAGACAAAAACAGACAGATAAAGAACTACACAAATTGGCCGGCAGACGGACAAAAAAGATAGACAAAGAGACAGACAAACACATGGATAGAGAGTCTGACATATTGGAAGACAGAGACATTTTGGGAGACAGACACATTAAGAGCAAGATAAACAGACTGACAAATAAAAAAACAGACACACTGAGAAACAGGCAGGCAGACAGATACACTTAGGGCAAGACAGACGGACCAACAGACTACAATCAGACAAGCACACAGAGACAGACATTGAAACAGACAGACACAATGAGAGACAGACAGACACACTAAAACATTGAAAGACAGACACGCTGAGACAGACAAGACATTGATACAGACAGACACATTGGGAGACAGACTCCTCATATTTTCTTATTTTTATATAGTTTTATACTTTATTTATGTGCCTTCTTTTTCTTTTTTCTTTTTATTCTCCTTTTTCACCCCATTTTATTCCCTAATGCCAGACCGTCATAAAAAGCATTTCACTGCATGTCGTACCCTGTATGTATGTGTATGTGACAAATAAAATTTAATTTGATTTGATTTGAGACACGCTGAGAGACAGACATACAGAGACAGACAAGCTGAAACACAGAGACAGACAGACACTGTGAGACAGACGGACACTGTGAGACAGACAAGACATTGATACAGACAGACACACATTTAAAGACCATCGTCGTATTGAAAGACAGAGACATTTTGGGAGACAGATTAAATGACAGACAGCCACATGGAGAGACAGACACATTAAGAGCAAGATAAACAGACTGACGAATACACGTTGAGAGACAGGCAAGCTGAAACAATGAGAGACAGACACACACGCTGAGAGACAGACAGGCACAGTTTAAGAGACAGAAAGACAGACCTGGGGACAGGCACATTAAGAGACAGACAGGCATGCTGAGAGACAGACAGACACGGGGACAGGCACACTGAGAGACAGACAGACACAGGGAAAGGCACATTGAGAGACAGGCAGGCACAGTTTGAGAGACAGACAGACACAGGGACAGGCACATTGAGAGACAGACAGGCACAGTTTGAGAGACAGACAGACACAGGGACAGGCACATTGAGAGACAGACAGGCACAGTTTGAGAGACAGAGAGACATGGGGACAGGCACACAGAGACAGACACACAGTTTGAGAGACAGAGACATGGGGACAGCCACACAGAGACAGACACACACAGTTTGAGAGACAGACAGGCACACAGAGACAGACACACACAGTTTGAGAGACAGACAGGCACACAGAGACAGACAGGCACGCTTAGAGGCTAAGAGACAGACAGACAGTTTAAAAGACAGACAAATGGGCAGATTGAGAAACAGACAGCTAGATAACAGACAGACAGACAGACAGACAGACAGACAGAATCTGTATAGAAACTGGCCCCTGTGTAGTACAGAGATAAAGGAGTATAACTGTATGATGTTTTTTCTCTCTCTCTACACTCTATACACACACACACACACACACACACACACACACACACACACACACAGAAAGAACACTGTGCACAGAGAGAACTCGGCTTTATATTATTTATATTTCTATAAACACTTTCTATAATCAGGTAAAAGTCTGAACACTGCAACATGAGAAGCTTTAGCATGCTCGCGCTTTAGCCAAACAGCTAATTTCACACCTCAGTTCACTGAAAACGGCACTGAGGTTCAAAAGCACAGGCTTTCGCTGCGTTTTTATTATAAATACACGCGAAAAAGAAGCCATTCGGCAGTTTTATTTCACTACAGATCAGTGATTCAGTGAGAAATGTACGCTTTCTGCCTACTTTCTGCCACGGCTCCTCCGGCGAAGCGCTCTGCTCCGTCATCTTGAAGTAAACATGGGCTGTGTGCCAAACCGCGCTCTATCGGGTACAAAGTGCACTACGTAGTGCGCGTGCATCCGGAGCCGCTACCACTTAAAATAGCACGCGTGTATAAGTAGTACGTGATTATTTGGGATGCACCCATACTACTACCACCACTAAAGAACAAAGTGGGGGAGTCACAAGATCGGCGATCTGACAACGCGCGCCCTCTACCGGTCACAATTTATTAGAGTAGGGCAGTGTGAACACCTGGGTTGCCAGATTGTTTGATTATGATCATGTAAAAATGTTTGTGTTCTGTTTCTGTTTGTTAAAAACAAACAAACAAAAACCAACAAACAAATAAACTTTATCTGAATCCCACCTTACTCTCACCTCAGGAAATCGTGTCGATCTTACAACAAGGGAAAAAAAAAAATTATTTATTCTTTTTTTCTATATTGTACATATTTATAATCTTAATAATTTATTTTTCTAGGTTTGTTGAATTTATTTTCATTATTACTCCAATCTTTTTAATAGATGCATTGGATTATTGCTTGTATGAATGACTGGATAAGTAACAATTTATTTATAAATGAGAATACAATTGTATATAGTATTGCATTGTATAGAAATTCAATTTCATTAATTATTTAAACAATTAATTAAACAGTTTAGTTTATTCGATCATTTATAATATCGAATAATCATGATATAATCATAATATAATACATATCATGATATAATACATAAAGTACAACTTATTTGTTTCATATTTATTACATCGTTCATGCATTCGGTCATTCATTTATTCATTCATTCATCCATCCATTTATTAATTCATTTATTCATTCATTCATTCATTCATCCATCCATTTATTCATTCGTTTATTCATTCATTCATCCATCCATCCATTTATTCATTCATTATTCATTCATCCATTCAGCATAACATTACCCTGAATGCTGACCACAGCTGCAGAATGAGTGCTTTTCTCTTGTTTATCCACAAATAAACACATTAATCAGCAAATTGATTTATGTAAATGATATGCGATAATGTAATTGAATATTAATTAGCTACACCATTTTTTTGTTGCCAAAATGAAAATCGAAAGCTCATTGGCAGATCCAGAATAATTTATGATTATCTCATATACACAACTGAGCAGTTGAAGGTTGAAGAAGTGCTGGGATTCGAATTCACAGCCTTACGATCAGAAAACCGATTAACTCCAATCTGCTGTTAAGGTTTTTACTACAGCTCATGTATAGTTTAATGTTTTTCTCGGTCCCTTTTGATCATTTCTCAGATCAGAAATCTAATCAGATCTAATCTGAAAACAAATTGCGAATGCTTTGCTACATTCAATAAATTGATTATGTACAATTTTCCGCAGTTTCCGACATTATCAATTGTTTATTTCACGTTGATTTAAATATATTATACTGGTTCTCACCTGAATGGTTTTAACCCCCAAAACATCTCGGCATCAGTTCATTGCATGAATCATCGAATGTATAATGGTTAAATCAGTTCTTATAATCGGCGAAGCTTCAATTTCTATTCAACTTTTTTTTTTTGTCTTGAATTGATAAATTGTGAAGATGCATCTTGAATGTCGCTAATGAAGGCATCAGATCAACCAATAATCATCCAGCTCTGAATCTCGTACACCTTCAAATGGTAAAATTCTATTTGATGTTTAGGTTGAGTTTTTGTTTAAACACAAGATCTACACATTAGAGTTTTATATACAGTACATGTTAATGCGGTGGTCTTCACAGATGGGAATAAAACCATGCTCTTGACAACCTTAAACAACATATTTAAAAGAGGTATGTTCTCCCAGGAACCTGCTCCAGACTCTGGAGTTTCACCAGTCCTTCTCCAATCAGCATCACTATACACAGAGATCAGACACGTTCACACCTCAAGGAACTGATCATGAGGAAACAATGAGCAGCAAAACAAAGAAAGGGGCAGGTGCACGAAAAGCCGGTTGACTGCTGATACGGAGAACAGGACCTGGTAGAAACCTGCTGCCTGAAACTCTCCTCTACAGGATCATGCTGCTGGTGTGAGTGTTGTGTTACCTGACGAACACACAACGCACAACGCAGCAGGTCTGATGTTTTTATTGTTACACATTTGTATTTAAACACTTACGAATTCAACCCAGTCGTCAAAAGATTATAAAAACTCTCTCTCTCTCTCTCTCTCTCTCTCTCTCTCTCTCTCTCTCTCTCTCTCTCTGTGTGTGTGAAAAAAAACCCAAAAGTATCTGAATTCTTCCACAAAATCATTGGATGAAGATCTATCTATCTATCTATCTATCTATCTATCTATCTATCTATCTATCTATCTATCTATCTATCTATCTATCTATCTATCTATCTATCTATCTATCTATCTATCTATCTATCTATCTATCTATCTATCTATCTATCTATCTATCTATCTATCTATCTATCTATCTGTCTGTCTGTCTGTCTGTCTGTCTGTCTGTCTGTCTGTCTGTCTGTCTTTTTAAGAAAATTTAAGAGCTAAAGTAAAATGTCATTCCATTAGCATAGATGCTAGTTTGCTAATTTAATGTTTTTAAAAAAAGAAAGAAACAATCAGCCACGTATCCCTGAGCCCATTTAAACCTACAAATTACTGCGTTGTCCAAAGTTCCTGAAAATCATGAAAAGACCCCCATCTGTCTCCCTCTCTCATTCTTTTTCTTTACTTTCCAATACTAGGAATTATAAAGCATTCAAATATATTGTTACGTGACAATTCAATATACAATAAAACTAAGTGATTAACTTGCTCTTTCAGAACCTTTTTTTAATGCCATTATCCTTTAGATGTTTACAACCTGTGCAAAATGTATTACTTAAAAACCCATAAAAACCCCTAAACAAAATACAGCTTTTTATCATGAAGAAAATCATCCACAATGTCACCTGAGATGTGATGCACCCTGCCTGGTTCACATCTGCCACACGGGGGCGCACTTCAACATCGTTACAGCACGCCCAGGGTTTTAAAGTGTCGATAAGTTTTTTTTTTCATTCGTTTCAAGTCTGAAGAGTTGCATCAAAGTCTGAGTAGATGCTTCACTGAAGAAGAAAATAAAAGAAGAAAAGAAGTAACAGTATTAAATATCAGTCCACTATAAGTGAAGTTTAGGTGTATTACTCTCTAGCATGTGCCTCCTCTTTCGATCTCTTTCTTTCTGTCCCTCTCTCAGTCTTTGAGTCTCAGTTTCTGTCAAACTCAGAGTGCAGGAAGTTGATGCTTCTGCTTTTTTTTCCTCTCTCTTTGTGGTTTCCTCTTCTCAGCTTCACTTGTCACACCATTAAACGGTTCTCTAGCAAGACACAAGATCGTTTTTTTTCTTCTTCTCGGACACACTGGTGCTGTTCGCGAGTCTCGGCACGACGAGAAACAATGAAGAAAGATGCTCTAATCTCTGATAGCGAGCTGAAGATGAGAAGAGCGAGACTTTAGACAGAGCTTTTGAATTCGGAGCGTTCGGCCGGAAAGGTTATAAATTCGACTCACGTTGCCTGAAGGACTGCTATTGTTTGCTGAAGTGAATGTTAGTATTGTAAGCAGTGTTTCTGGTTCCCCTTTTTTTTTAACCCCATACAGGTTGTGGGTGTGTGTTTGTGTGTGTGTGTGTGTGTGTGTGTGTGTGTGTGTGTGTGTGTGTGTGTGGGGCGTGTGCATTGTGTTTTCTGTCCATTTGAAAACTTATAGGATGTTGCTCAAGATAGGACATGTTTTCTTCTCATGCTTGGGTTGTCAGCAATTGTCAGCAATTTACAACAATTTTTGAAGATTTTTCATTTTCCTTTTTTTTCCCTTCTTTTGGTGTGAAGTGTCAAGTTCATTCAGACGTTGCTCAACCCTGGACATCATGTCCTAAAAGACATGATTTCACCCGCTTCCTGGACTTCATTGACCTGTCACGGATTTTAGAGTCACACAGTTTTATCGGCGACACACAAGGAATCCTGGGAAACGTCGTCGGGCCGTGATCTAAGAAAAAAATTAGGATCCTGGAATATCTAAGGAAGGTAGTGATGGGAAACGCGGTCGGCGGTTTGGAACAGCCCGAGGGCACGGAGGACAGGGGGAACCCCACGCTGGGCACCATCAAGAAGAAAACGGCGCCTCCCAAACTGCCCATGCCTCCTGAGGACGAGCTGGAGGAGCGCTTCAACGTGGTGCTGGTGAGTCACGGAAAATAGAAAAACGTTTGATTTGTACACCAGACAGAGACCCCCTCAATACACCACATACTCAGACCACACTGATTTATATACCGTGCAAAAGTTTCTACACCCTCTGTTTTTGAATGGGAGCAATGCAAGATGTATCACGATCTTTCATTTCATCCACAATTGAAAACATTTCCAAGCAGTTGAAGGAAAAGGGGGAAAAAATACACATTCATTTTTTTTGTCAGTTTTGTGGAAGCTATAAGCAAGAAGAAAGTTCTGCTGTAGTCTTCTTGAGCTCCAGATCTAAGATGTATAGCTGATATATCAAGAGGAAATTACCCAAGAGTACTTTAGTCATCAACCAGAGATGTGTCAAAAAGATTTGGAAGGTGCTCAGAGGACAACAAAGAAGTAAAGCGTAGTGCTATAAGATCTAGCCATTAGTGTCTGTATGGGGTGGTGGTATGGAGGTATAAACTTTTGGATGTTATTTGGCAACTAATAACTCAACATACACTTTTGGATCAATTGTGTTACAGACACAGATATGTAAATCTTGTCTGTGTGCGAATTGTAGGTGAAAAAAATAACCGCATTCCCGCCACCTCAACTTAATAATAACTCTATATTTACCTTGAAATTGAACCATTTTTAAAAGAAAAACACCTCAAAATACCTCAAGTGTTGATCTCAACTCACTCACCTGAACACTTTAACCCTGTTTTGCAAGATCTGGAATACCCACAAGTCACATGTTCAACAGGAAGTTGCATGATCCAGATCTTCTGTAGATCACTTGAACGGCACAAAAGCCCACATGATGTTCTTTTTGTGAGGGTA
Organism: Silurus meridionalis; assembly: GCF_014805685.1. NCBI lineage: Eukaryota > Metazoa > Chordata > Actinopteri > Siluriformes > Siluridae > Silurus > Silurus meridionalis. Next base: position 4,195,508 of record NC_060897.1, read on the forward strand.
AGGGTGTGTGGGGTGGGGTGGGGTGTGGGGGTGGGTGTGGGGTGTGTGGGGTGGGGTGGGGTGGGGTGTGTAGGGGTGGGAGGGTGGTGGTGGGGGTGATTACCAAATGTCCAAAAGGTGCAAATACTTTTGCACTCTATAGAAAGTATGCTGTTAATGATCCTCAGTATATACAGGTTTTATTATAGTGTTAGTTATTGGTGTAATAATAATAATAATAATAATAATAAATAAAATAATAATAATAATAAAAAATAAAAAATAATAATTAATGGCAGGAATACAAAATAATAATAAAATATAATATAATATAACATTATAAAAAATATATAAAATATATTCACTATAATATTAAATAATAATAGATGGCATAACATGAGATGTTTCTGATATCAGAGCATGAGAGATTGAAATCAGTATTAAATATATTTTATAGTTTGTATTGAATAGTTAGAAAATCTTGCCTGTGTGTGTGTGTGTGTGTGTGTGTGTGTGTGTGTGTGTGTGTGTGTGTGTGTGTGTGTTAATGAAACACTTCCCTTATTCTCTCAGAATAAACACTTAGCTCATGGCCTTGTGCTAGAGGATGACAGATTAGTCAAGAGCTCAGACTGAGGGTCACATGACCATTAAAGGAAACAGCACAAGTTCCGTTAATGGAAGGAAATTTGGGCCTTATACACACAGAAACAACTAAACTCACTTTTGTTCGCTTTTCGGTAGTTTCAGTATGATTATTGTACGTATTTGAATACTATGAATATGATTTGCGCACCTGAAACACATAACGTCTGGGTGAATGTCATCCATGCAATTAATCAGTATATATATATTACTTTTCTCTTAAAATGGATCACAAACTAAAGCATGTAACTGTCAAGACTTCTCCTTTTAACTATGTGTGTGTGTGTGTGTGTGTGTGTGTGTGTGTGTGTGTGTGTATGAGTACATTAATGCTTGGAATTTCAGAGCCCTTTCTGTATAAATGTGAGCTAAAATTTTATCAGATGTAAACACAAGACCCAAAAGCAGATAAAGAGATTACCAATGAAATGATTGAATTATTGAAATGATTGTGTGTGTGAGTAGGATGGAGAAGTATGCGAACCTCCAGGTGTTCCAGACAATGGAACACAGTGAGGTGTAATTGAGGGAGTATTTATAAAAAATTAATAAATAAATAAATAAATAAATAAGGGGCCTATCATAGTCTGATAGTCACAATTTACGTCATAGCATGACTTTTTTTTTTTTTTTAGGACCTTGTGAGAGTACATACAGTATCTCACAAAAGTGAGTACACCCCTCACATTTCACGAACCATTTTAGAACATTCTCTCAAGAGACAATGCTATAGAAATGAAACTCGGATATATTTGAGGCATTATGCCGTTTGTATAGCAGTATATATTTACTGTGCTCTGAAAATAACTCAGCATGCATTCTTGTCTTCATAGCTGGCAACAAAAGTGAGTACACCCTAAGTGATGACAGTTGTATGTCGTGAAAGCGTGCAAAACCGCACGCCCTTTTGTCATGTTCATGTTTGTGTCTGCTCGACAGGACCATACAAATAACATTTATTAGAGCAGTTAAAATTTGGTGCTTTGAGTCCAATTCTCTCATACTGGATGTTCAACATGGTACCTCATGGTAAAGACTCTCTGAGGATTTGAGAATCAGAATTGTTGCTCTCAACAAAGATGCCAAGGCTGTAAGAAGATCAGTGCCACCCTGAAGCTGAGTTACAGTACAGTGGTCAGGGTCATACAGAGGTTTACCAAGACGGGTTCCACTCGGAACAGACCTCACGAGGCTTCATCAAGGAAGTCGAGTTCTCGTTCTGTGCGTCAGGTGCAGAAGTTACTTCAAAAACCGACGCATGAGTTCTGCAGCATTGCTTTAGAGGTTGCAGAAATGGAAGGTCTGTGTCAGTGTTTAGAACGTACGCCACATACTGCAACAAATACTGTGACATTCTGAATCAGAACACGATGCCTTCTCCATTCAGAAACTGGGGCAGAACATTTCCAAACATTTCCAACATGAAAATGACCCCAAACACACCGCCAAAATGACAACTGCCAGCTGGTGAAGCTGAAGGTGAAGGTGATTGAGTGGACAAATATGTCTCCAGACCTAAACCCTATTAATCACTTGTGGGGCATCCTCAAGCAGAAGGTGGAGAAGCGCCATGTGTGTAACATCCAGCAGCTCCGTGATGTCATAATGTAGGAGTGGAAGAGGATCCCAGGAACAATCTGTGCAGCTCTGGTGAATTCCATGCCCAGGAGGATTAAGGCAGCGCTACATAACAGTGGTGCTCACACAAAATACTGACTCTTTGGATACAATTTAGACAATAATGGCTGTATGTTGAGTTATTTTTAGAGGACAGTAAATATATACTGCTATATAAAGTGCACACTGACTAAAACATATCCACGTTTCATTTCTATAGTTTTCTCCCTTGAGAAGGGAATAAATGGTTGCTGAAAGGGGTGCACTTACTTTTGTGACATACTGTATATATATATACTGTAAAATATATTTAAAAGAATTTAACACTTAAACATCTTTGGAGAGACCTAAAAGTGGCTCTTTACCAACTCTCTCTATCCAACCAGGTCCAGTCTTTTGCTTGGTGTGCCTGGGATTTGAACTCACAACCTTCTGAATCAAAGTCTAATGCCTTAAGCTTCCACCATCCACACAAAATGACTTGAGGCTGTAAATGTTGCCAAAGGTGCTTCAACTGTCCCGAGTAAAGGTTATACTACAGAATACTTATGGACGTGATATTTCAGTGTTTTTATAAAAATAAAAATAAAAACTTTATAGAGCTTTCTAGGATTCGGTTTTCCTCTTTTTGTCTTTATGGAGTCCTGAGTGTAGATTAATGAGAAAAAAAAGCCCATTTATAAGATTGTAGTATCAGGCTGTGAAGGGAGTCTAAATACTTTCCAAATAGACTGTATATGTGTGTGTGTTTGTGTGTGTATGTGTAGACTTGGCGTTACTTTTTTAAATTTAACATACTTATTTAACAATTAATTAATTGCATGTGTATGGTGTTGTGTGTAGACAATTATGTGAAAAATATCTAAGTGACGTAAAAAATCGTTGATCCGATTGCGGTCAGCTGATGCTCGGTTGTTTTATGTGTAAGGTATCGGTCGTGTGTTGCGCTGAGGTCATTGATGGACAATGTTTTTGCTTGCTTGTGTTTAATACGAGACAACATGCGAACGATCTTGACAATCATCTTGAAATGGTAACGGTTGGGTTTTGCTGTTAGGAAACGAAGGAGTTATTTTTTTCTTTTTTTTTATGTTCAAGATTTAAATTCGAATATTAATAATAAGTTGTGGAGAGGTTGGGGTAAATTGTTGGACGCAATGTCCAAGAATGCACTGGGGCTTCATGACACATTGAAGAACAGAGTTATGGAAGAGATCTGTCATTGGCTGGAGTTGAGATGATGATGAGATGATTCGAGACGGTATTGATGAAGATGTTAGCAAAAAGAGAGTTGGATGGAATGAAGGGTTGATGCACTGCTTCATAAAGTAAATCCCACTGCCCAGACATCAGCAGGGGGTTGAATTGAATTGGTGGTAACGTAGGAAAACAGAATAATGTGCTAATGAAGGAAGATTTTTATTATTATTTTTTACAAAATTAATAGGGATACTGCTAAAGACGATTATACTATATGGTGAAACAAACATGCACCCCTGATCACCACACACATTTATGGTTCCTGCTCACACAAATTTGGAAGGGGACATTTATCTAGACTGTCTTTGTAGGATTTAGCATTAAAATGTCCCTTTCTTCATTGGAAGTTACATTCCAGCATGGCAATGCCCCTATATGTACATGAGTTGAAGTGAAAGATCTTGAGTGGCCTTTTAAAGAGCCTATACAACCCTATACAACACCTTTGGGTTGCACTGGATCCAGAGCCTTTTCAACCACTCCAACACCCCTACTGACCTCTGACCTCATTAATGCTCTTGTAGGTAAATTAACACTAATCTCCCCGCAGTCATGCTCCAAAACCGAGTGAAAAGCCTTCCCTATAGAGTGGAGCTTATTATAATAGCCAAAGGGATGAAAAACCTGGAAAAGGGATGTTTAATAAGTGTAATGTGTAATATGTGTGTAATGGTTCAAAATCATCTACAAAGGCCACACAGTGTAGGTTGTTCAGGGTGGAGTTTCCTTCAAGTAAAACTGAAGTCGTATTGATGAAAATGATCAAAGCTAAATGAAGTGGTACCGGAAGCTGAGGCTGAGAAGGGACCAGACGTTTGGTCTCTTTGGATGAGTGTTGCCTTAAATCAAAGAGAGAGAAAAAAAACCCCAATAAAATAATAAGAAATAAACAATTTCTTACCCTAATCCTTAAACCAAACACGGTATGTGGGCGAGTTATATGTATTGCTGATGTACTCTTTCCTAGTGTTAAACTACCAAAAACCTCTACTCAAAGTTGTCACTTCACTAACCTACAAAAGTGTGCGAGTGGCACATGTTCCCCTCCTCAGTGTAGAAACGCCTCCATGTTCTCCTTCAGTTCTTGATATGCAAATGTGTAAAAAAAAAAAAGAACATCGGAGCGAGCGGAAGCCACAACTGCTTAAAAGAGGAAACGCCCAGAACAAGCACTGTTACACCCTTTTCCTATTCGTTATCGTACGGTAAATACTTAAGACCCTTAGAGCTACTGTTTTAGGTATCTATCTATCTATCTATCTATCTATCTATCTATCTATCTATCTATCTATCTATCTATCTATCTATCTATCTATCTATCTATCTATCTATCTATCTGCCTGCCTGCCGGCCTGCCTGTCTGTCTGTCTATCTGTCTATCTATCTATCTATCTATCTATCTATCTATCTATCTATCTATCTATCTATCTATCTATCTATCTATCTATCTATCTATCTATCTGTCTATCTAGAAATAGTAATACGGAAAAACCCACAAAGACACACCTCACACAGCACATAGAGCATCCATCAGACAGACAGATAGATAGTTATAAATAGAAATGCTATGGTCATTCCAAATACCAAAACCACAGATAATTATTGATGATAGCATAAGCTCTTATTTAAGGTAAAAATAAAGCGAGAAAGAGAGAAAATAGTGTGTGTGTGTGTGTGTGTGTGTGTGTGTGTATGTACAGTCAAACCCACTTATCTCGACCTCGGTTAACTCGCTAACCCTTTGAAGTCGACGTTTTTGAAGTGGAACCGCCAAATTCTCGCTTTGTCTAAACATTTTTTAATCTGTTATGTCGATTCTTTTATGTCGACGAACCCTAATATCTCGAGCACAAGGTGGGGAAAAATTTGCCACTTAACGTCGGTTATCTCGATCCGCATGACCAATCGGCTTTTGCCAGGTCACTATCTCACTACGGTATTTTCGCGTATATAAGACGCTTCTTTAAAAAGTTTTACATACCCCTCACCCAGGGTGCGTCTTATATCCGCGAAAATACGGTAGTAAGACGCCACTGTGCAGCTGCAGAAAAACTCGCGGTAGTGGCGGAAAAATCAAGCCTTACAGATACTACTGGTGTAGGATACTTTTCAGAGCTGTGTGTCAGAGTAAAATGACTTGAGAATTTAATGTTGACACTGGTTAGCTTTTAGTAAAAACGAACTACACCCCGCACGTTTTTAGTGATTTTGTGAGCGATCTTTGTGTTTATAATGTTGGAGAATATAATAAAGGTTTGTTTCGAGAATCGACGGTGGTTTGTATTGTATGCTGGTAAATCTCTGCTGTTAGTTGGTGCACATATACCTTTTGGTTAAACAAACATGTATGTACATTTTTATAGCATGCCTTTATCAAACAAATCGCGGCAACGCTGTTGTGTAAAAAAAAAAACTCCAAAAACACATACATGCACATTCTCATTTATTAACGCACATCATGTACATAAAGAAATTTCAAGCACGTTAATATATTGCCGCCATTTTGGTTTTCGTTTATCTCGATCATCGGTTATCTCGATGCTTTTTGCCGTCCCCCTAGGACATCGACATAACCGGGTTCCACTGTATTAATATACACAAATGTATTACAGAAAAAAAGTGTACTTATAAAAAAAGGTACTGACTTTTTTTAGTTATTAACTTTAGTTATTACTTTTCTTTTTAACAGTACACCACTGAAGATTTGATTTTCATTCACAGAATTTGAAGGACACAATGATTCAAAGCAAGTTGCAATGATCTAAATTTGATACATTGTTAAGTATAGGTTCAGGGTGTTACTAAGGGACTCAGCAGTGATCCTTCGGTGGTGCTCATAAACTCCTAAACACATTAACTCATAAACTTCCAATCGACAGTTCAACATTATAACCACTGAGTGACCACTTCCTACTTAATATATTTATTTTATACAACAGCATTTTAACGACATTCACCATGTTTAATTTATTACAGTTTTTCTCAGCTGCTGTGGCGCATTTTTCGAATCATCTTTAAGATTTGCAAACCGGTAACTGCATCCTCAAAACTATTTGTACAAACTGCACAAAACATTGGATTTCTGCACTTTTCTCAAAATCCTTCGTTCATCTCTCAAAAGTAAGAATTTTGTGTCAATGAGCATCTCATTCCCATCCGAATGAAAAGTCCTTTTGTTATTGTTCACAAACAAGATCATCAGAATGTTTAGTCGTGTTGTCAGTATGACGCTGCACAGTTTCAGGATTTCTTGATATAAACTACGGTTTGGGTCACAATGATTTCTTTTGTATGGCATCTATGAATTTCAACAGTACAAATGCATTTATTTGATTACATATTTGATTTACATACAGAATTCACACTTTTACTGTTTTACTGTTCATTCGTTTCTTGGTTTTTCATCCATTTTCAGAAATTGTAATTCTGTTTAGCTCTTTATGTATTCGCTTTCGCCAATTGAAGGTTTACGAGATTCACCTTTGACCTGTTTTAGAGAACTAGTCGATTAACGGTTGATCTGATGCCGTACATGTCCCTTTATTAGCAAAGTTCAACTTTCAACTGCACAATTTATCAATTCTAGACACATTTACAAAAAAAACCTTTAAAATAAGTGTAAGTTTGACAGATGATGATGATAACTGGCTTTACCATTTTGCATGGTTTATGCAATGAACTGATGTTGAGATGTTTTGGGGGTTAAAACTATTGAGTTGAAACCAGTATAATATATTTTGATTAAATATGTAGAAAGGAGCAGACAAGTAGTTTCACTGCCCTTTTAATGTATATAATGTCCTCCAATAAGTAGTTACGCTTCCAAACATATTGCACATAGGTAATATTGCACAGTTTCAAATTTGTGTTATTGTACATTTATTGCATAAAATGTATGTTATTGTTAATGTTATTGCACAGATAAAAACACAATAACAGTGTATATTTTGGTATCTGGTTCTCTGGAAGCAGCTCTGATTGTAAAGTCTAATAGCAGCAGGGAGTAAAGACCTTCTGCATCGCTCTTCAGACACTTTGGATGTAACAGTCTGTCACTGAAGGAGCTGCTCAGAGATGAAACTGTTTCATACAGGGGGTGAGAGACGTTCTCCAGGAATGATGATAGTTTAGTTCCCATCCTCCTTTCTCCAACCTCATGTACAGTGTCCAGGGGAATCCCCAGGTCTGAGCTTGCCTTCCTGATCAGCTTGTAGCAGTAGAGATGCTGCTACTCCAGCAGACCACACCATAGAGGATGTCTGAGCCAAAAAAGCTCTTCAGCAGCTCTCCTTGCACTCCAAAAGACCTTAGTCTCCTCAGCAGAAAGAGTCTGCTCTGTCCTTTTTTGTCAAAGCTGCACAACTGCTGTATTATTAATCAAATTCAGAATCAGTGATTGATTTTGTAATATTTGGAGCATGAATTAAAATGAGCGCATGCACCACCTCCAAACCGGTGATGATTTATACAAGTCACAAATAGATGCACCAATATGCACAATTAATGTTGACCTTGCTGTGACCTTGACCCTGATATAATCTGCTCTAGCTCACCTGCTGCTTGAGGACAATATATATATATTTATATTCAGTACCTGAAGGTCCACCCTTTTGGCGGCATGAACAGAAATCTTCATAAACACACTCTAAAATCTAGTGGAACATCTTCCCAGAAAAATGGCGGTCCGTATAACAGCAACAAGAAGCACCTATAAAAACACGTGCCAGTATGCTGACAAGTTGTCAGTTACGTAATCTGATTTCAAGATCAAGTAATTCTTTCCATTCCTATTTCCCCTGATGTTGAGAGAACACCATAGAGACCGCTTGTAAACACAAGATGTGCGTCACTCCGTGTGTGGTTCGAGTGTGTGGCTTACACAAACCCAAAGATATGTAGGTTTATTATGTTGACTCAACTCTGCTACATTTTTTTTCTCTAGTAATGATGTAATCAAGAGTGTTTCAGGACACGTGTTTCTATAAAAACATTATACAGGTGTACTGAGTCTTATGGATGTTTTTCTTTTTCTCGGTTGGGCGACCCACAAATCAGTACAACAATAAAGCCGGGTTTTAAAAATAATTCTATAAAGAATATCTATAAAAAAATTATTTCGATTTTTTTATTTGTTTGTAATTTAATAGCTAGTGCATCTGTAAAATATGTGTAGGAGGTTTTATAACAAAATTCGAATCCAGCAATTTGAGGCGAAACACATCATATCACGATAAATCTATAAGTATAAAAGATTGCACGTTTAGTGCCTGTAAGTTTGTTCCTTCTGATTTTAAGTTTATTAGCTCAGTTTAAGTTTATTAAATTGTATTAACTTTCGATAGTTTGCACATGTTTTAATAATAAATGAAGAAGAAGTGGTTAGTGTTTATTTTTATTTATTTATAAATTTTTAAAATAAATATTTGTAAGCATAAACAAATATGCTTTCATTGCCAGGGTGAAAACCCACTAAATTTGTCAAAGATTATCATTTTTAACATAAATAAACCGCACCTGTCTATAAGCCGCAGGTGTCTACACTGAAACCAATGAACTTTACACAGGCTTTAACAAAAGACAGTGTCTGTTACACGGTGTAACGGGTGAAATATGTTGCGCTTCCTTTAAGAGCATAGCGGCATTTTGGGAAGAGCCTGGCGCTGATTTTTCCGGTATTACTGCATGTGTGTAAGACCGAGGAATATGTCCTTATTATTTTCTGATGTTTATTTCTAAGTTTCTTTGACTAACCCGTAACACTGTTGCCAAGAAAAATAAAAAAGCACGAGTTTTGGAAACCTGTCTGTGCTTATATGATTTCTGTTGTAACTGGAGTTAGCGAGCTCTCCCTTCACCCAGACTCAACACGCTACAACGGCTTGTATTTAAACAGTAGCCTACCAAGAAAGTCATTGTTCACTGTCTTCCTCCTTTCTTTCACAACTATTTCTCTCGGGAGTTTATCTTTTGGCATCGTCGTGCGTTTAAAAAAAAACTTTTTTTCTCCTGATGCCGTGCAGCTCAGAACACAGGTGAGGTGCGTTTTTTCGTTTCCATTCGGAAATTTCATTGGTCTAATGTTATGGGGCTCAGTTTTTTGCCCTGTCTGTTACCTTAAAAACTTACCTAAAATAGAAATTAAAAAAAATATAAAAAGTCAATAAAAAAAATTATTGAATAGATTCAGTATATTAGAATAGAATTGAATAGAATCAAACCAAACAAAACCCACAACAATTGTAATTTATAATTAAACATGGTTGCAGTAATAAAAATGTAAATAGAAGATGTAGCTATATACAAGCATGTTGCATCTTTTGCATCCGAGGACGCAAATAAAGTGTGAAATTGAAAAGCCTAATATAGAGTCATTGTGCAAGATGTGCAGTTTGAAATGTGTATGTGCAAAAGGCAGGCAGAATGAGGTAGTTGGTATTGTGCAAAAAAAGAAAGCAGGTTGTGGTTTTTGTACATAAGAGTCCAGTCTCTCGTCCTCGATGTTCTGCAGTATGAGAGCCTGAATCCGGTATTTCATTGGGTATTTTTCTTCTTTTTTTCAATACTCTGAAACTTGAAATTCCCGTCTGTGGCAATGACGCATAGTCTACACGGTTTTGATCAAAATTAAGCTCAAAACCCCCTTTTGTCTTTTCTTATTACTTACAGATAAATAGTATTTCTTGTACAGGTTATACCCCAAACATCTTCACAAAGTTACAGTATTGACTAAACATACAAAATAAACACACGTATATTATAATTTGTTTCTACATGAACGTCTGTGTTTCTGACATTCGACTCCTCTCTTTTCTCCACAGAGCTCCATGAACCTGCCTCCTGATAAGATGACACTTCTGAGTCAATATGATAATGAGAAAAAATGGGAACTGGTCTGCGATCAGGTAAAAGCAAGTTGTAGGAAAGAGCAAAATATGAGGACGAGGTGCCAAATATAGGTGCGGACATTTGAATAAATATCGTAGGTTTGATATCATGTCCTTAGAATTATATCTAATCGTAGACTTCGTTGAGTAAGGCTCTGTTTTATGATGGTGCGATGATGGAGATATGATGAAGTTACAGGCAGGATTATGTCAAGGTTTGACCTTTCCACCAGAGCAGAACTGATACAAGCCTGCAGGCAGAAAGTCTCTATGTGACTTTTTCCCCAGTAATGGCCCTGCTTTTTCTATAACACAGGTGTGTGTTACAATAAAAAGCATTACCGAAAGGAGTTCAAGAAACTTCAACACAAACTGAAGTAGGTGTAGTTCAAAGAAACATCAAAGTCAAACATATAATAATGCATATAATACTAAGCTTTTATTGGTCTTTAACAACATAAACAGGAATATAACAAATGCATTTCCTGGACCCTGAATAATTTGTGGTGTTTTGGTTAAACACTAAGTAACAGGGAAATTCCCATATGTGGCCTTTTTATATACGTAAAATCACCTCAATTATCAAAATGTCTGAGGTAAATGTAACCGCTGTCTGATAATATATAATCAAAAATACATAAATTTGCATAATAAAACTGTTCAAAGCGTATAAACATTAAAATAACATTGACTCCGTTCATTGATTTGTTCAATTTTTACTAATATCCTGAACAATGATTTAGGTCTATTATTATTATTATTATTTAGAACATACACTAGACAAAAGTTTGTGGACACCTGACCATAAGATTGGTATGTACTTTTTGAACATCCCATTCCACATCGATTCCCCATTTGCTGTTATAATAACCTCCACTCATCTGGGAAGATCTTCCACTAGATTTTTGGAGAGATTTGTGCTCATTCTGGCACAAGGATGTTAGTAAAGTCAGGTACTGATGTATGTGAGGTGAGGAGGTCTGGGGTGCAGTCAGACTGAAATATTCATCCCAAAGGTGTTCAATAGGGTTGAGGTTAGAGCTCTATAGTAGGAGATCTTCCATTCTATTGCATTTAAAGCAGATCTTCGTGGAGCTGTCTTTATACGCAGGGGAATTGTCATGCTGGAACAGATTTAGGTCTAAAAGTTAAGTTATGGGAAAATTTCACGCTTCAGCATGCAAAGACGTCCTAAACAATTGTGTGCCTTTAAATTTGTGGTAACATTTTGGGGAAGAACCACATATGGCTGAAAAATCAGGTGTTCCAAATACTTTTGTCTAAAGTGTATAACTTTCCTCAAAGATTAGTTGGCAATACACTGGTAAAATGAATTGTCTAGCTTTAAATTTAAACACCAAATTGAAAACAATGAGAGATGTGAATGAAATTCGAACGTGTTTTGAGAAATTATTCTCGATGTAGACCATGAATCTTTGTTTAGTCGCTCTGCATAAAGATGCCCCCTGTAATTTGTTGTTTGGTGTAGAGTTTATAGAATCTGCAGTGACCGAAAATACAATTTTAGGTCAAAGGTAGTTTAAAAAAAAAAAATTCCACTGCACTAGTAAAACTGAAATGGCAATACAACTGTTATAGCACTTTAACCATGTCACTGAGTGTGCATTCATTTCTGTTAGAAAAACAAAACCAAAAAAACAATAAGGCAAATCGGACAGGGAATTAAAAAAAAGTCCCAAAATAAAAAATAAAAAAAATAAAAAAATATATATATATATTATATATATTCAGCACAAAACTCTTGACTTAATCAACTCAGTGTATGTGAAAAGACTCTAATGTTACTATTAGCAACCAATCTAATAATATAATGATATCTATGTCAAACACCTGAAATAAACACCTGATATCTACTAAAAGGATCATGAGCCCAAACCTTTTTTTTTTCTGCTTCAAAATAATCGCTCAAATAAGGCCACGGGTGTTGCAGTGAGTTCGAATTAGGAGTTCCTTCCATCATTTATTCCTCTTGAAATGTTCTGCTTGCTGTTAAACAGATGCTGAACTGTATGTTGGTGATAAGTAGATGCCATCAAAACAAGTTCAAAACAGAGAGTGCGCTCGAAGCTGATTGGTGGATTGCTGCGTGTTTGACCAGTTATGTTTTTATCCTCATAAATAAAAAGTAATGACTGATTTAGAAAAATGTAGTTGACTAAAAAGTTCAGTATTTGACTTTGAAATGCAGTGAAGTTAAAGTAAAAGTACAGAAGTAAAGACAGTAATGAATCACTTTTACTTTTACTGTCTACCACCATTCCACTCAGCCCAAATCACTCGTTGTAGAGGAACTATTATTTCATCAAAGGAGCAGCCTGAGAGAAGGGAGAAGTGAGAAGTTAAAACAAAGTAGATTGTAGAAGATGACACTCTGTGTGTGTGTGTGTGTGTGTGTGTGTGTGTGTGTGTTGGTGCTTACTCCAGGATAGAACAAAAGTGGTATAATGAAGTAATCAGACGTCTCATTGAAAGATTGGCATTCAACTTAAAGGGTTTCTTTAGTGGACACCGAACAAAGAACATCGCCTTTAAAGCCCATGATACAGAGCCCATGATTCACATTGAAGCCTGGATTTTTCATTAGAGCATTTTGAGATCCTTAAAATGGGAATCTCAATGCGGTCTTCATTTGTATTTATATAGTAATTGTTAAATCTTTCGAAAGAGCAGGAACTGGCAACCGGCTGACAATCGAAAATGGAATCATTAAGGAGAATGAACTGAAACTTCGACAAACTCAGCTCCAGTTAGAATCGCATATTGCCTGCAGTAGGTGTCGTTTGCTAACATTGTAAAAAACCTCCATGCATCAACTAGCTATGAAGCTGTCATGACCTTCAGCAGCTTGGTTGGTTTTTTAGATTGTATAAAAGATTATTAGAAAGATTATTTGATGGCAATAATTATGAGGGCAGACCAAAAAAAAAAGCAGATTGATGGATAACATAAACTGAAATCAAAGCTAATAGAGAAAGACGAGGTCATTTTAGCGTATAGCAGGTGGAGTGAAATCATTTGACTGATTGTGCAATAACAAGCACATTCAAATAAAAGTAGCATTTCTGTTACTAATGTAACATGCAAACACACGCAGGACCTCCAAGAATCAAGGTACAGATAAAGACGTAACTATGACAGTGTTGCGAGGTGCGATCGTATTTCCTGTGTTAATATTTACATCTCACTATGGCAACCACAAGCTGCTAACTCGCATTCTGCGGCTGCAAAAGCAGCAAAATGTCATAGCAATGAAGGCCGCAAGTCCCAGAAGTGTGCTTCCTCTCTTCTTTTTCACTGTGGGTTAATGAGGACAAATGAAATAGAATGAACTGTAGTCATAAAGTCAGTCAACCAACATGTGTTACGCTCTGTACAGGTTTACATTCCATTGAAAATATATCAATTATATACTATATACTTAATCAAATATATTTAATGATAGAAGCTATTATTTTGTAATGTCTAGGTATTTAATGTTTATAGAATATCTTACATCTATCAATCTACTGTCCATCCATCCATCCATCCATCCATCCATCTATCCATTCACTCATGCACCTAATTATTCATGAATTCATCTATTAAACAATAATGTGTGTATATATATATATATATATATATATATATATATATATATATATATATATATATATATATATATATATAATGTGTATAAAAAAAATATGTACATATATTTAAAAATACGTTTCATCCATCCATTCATCCATCCATCCATCCTTCCATCTTTTAATTCATTATCCATCCATCCATCCATCCATCCATCCATCCATTCATCCATCCTTCCATCCTTCCATCCATCCATCCATCCATCCATCCATCCATCCATTTATCTGAAATCGGAATTGAGTTATCTTTTTATCCACCAATTTTCTAATTACACTCTCCTTCCATCTATCCCACTATATATTCACTATATATTCACTAATACCTAGACATTTTGTAATGTCTAGGTATTTAACGTTATAGAATATCTTACATCTATCAATCTACTGTCCATCCATCCATCCATCCATCCATCCATCCATTGTTGAATCTATTTATCCAAATTATTATTTGACTCATCTTTCCACCCACCAATGCACTAATTTCACTCTCCTTTAATCTATCCTCTATTCATTTATTTATTATTTATATATTATTTATCATATATATTTATTATATTATTATTTATCTCTCCTTCCTTCCCACTATCTGGTAAACAATGCCTCCATCCATTCATCTATCCACCAACCCATCCATGTATTCATTAATTAAACTATTCCTCCATCCATTCATGTAATTTTTTTCTGTCCATCCAAATATCTATTAATGAAACTCTTTATCCTGTTTATTACAAATTCACACATTCATTCATCATCTATTGAGCCATTAAACTATTCTTCCTTCTATTAATCCAAAGATTCATTTAATTATCTATTCACCCAGCATCTATTTATCCATTTATGAAATGCTTCATCCATCTACCCAGCCACAGATTCATTAAGTATATTTTTCGTTTAGGTGATCCATTCATTCGTTAATCAGATCTAACAATCTATTCATTTATCCTTTCATCCATACATTCATACATCCATTAAACTACTAATCTATAAATCTAAATGTAAATTTTTTTGACCTATCCATCCGTCCATCCATCCGTCCGTCCATCCATCCATCCATCCATCCATCCATCCATCCATCCATCCATCCATTCATCCATCCATCCAGTAAATTACCCTTTTATCTCTTCCTCCACATATTCTTTCATGAAGCAATTTTCCATTAGTCACTCCATCCAATAAAGGAGATTTCAATCTATCCATCCCAATATTTATATATTTTTTTCTTTCATCCATCAGTTCATCCATCGATTACACTATTTATTCTATCTACTGTACCTATCTGTATATAGCATGTATCCATCCTTCCATCCATTGATCCATCCATCCATCCATCCATCCATCCATCCATCCATCCATCCATCCATCCATCCATCCATCCATCTATCCTTTCTCTCTGTGTCTATTAGGAGCGTTTCCAGGTGAAGAACCCTCCATCTGCATATCTAAATAAGATCAAGAGCTTCTACCAGGACCAGGGAGGAGTGACACGCAGGGTTTGTCTTCACCTTCTTCTTTCCTTTTCTTTCTTTTCTTTCCTTTTGAGCAGCAACCTTGAATATTTCCTGGACAAAGGTAAAATTTCTAATCTAACTACCTGCTCCACAGTTTAAAAAGCGTATTCAGGAGTCCACCCAGGTCCTGAGAGAGCTGGAGATCTCCTTGAGGACCAATCACATTGGGTAAGATTTTCATTTGCCCCCACCCTGGCACTGCGTGGTGCTGGAAGAATACAGACATGACTTACAGTAGGGGAAATAATGATTTAAACCACTTCTGATTTTGTGAGTTTACTCCCTTGTAAAGACATTAACAGTCAAGAATTTTTATGGTAGGTTTATTTTAACGAAATTTTTATTTTAACAGAATCTAAGCAAACAATCCAGAAAAAAATACAACGAAGGTTAGAAATTAATTTGTATTTGATCGAGTGAAATAAGTATTTAATCCCATACCAGCCAGCAACAATTCTGACTCCCACATGTGTATAAAAAACCCGTCACAGAATCAACCTCTTTTTTCAAACCTCTCCACCACCATGGGAAAGACCAAAGAGAGTACCTTTATAATAACCTTTTTTCTCTTTCTTTTTATTAGATGGGCTCAGGAGTTTCTGAATGAAGAGAACCAGGGTTTGGATGTGCTGGTGGATTATCTGTCCTATGCTCAGAGTGATGCACAGTAAGAGCAATCAAATAACCAGTTTTAATGAATATTTAATTAGCATTGCAAGTCTTTACAGCATGGAGACTTTAACAACGATTTGATATCCATTGGGTACTGCAGGTTTGAGGTGGAGTCAATGGAGAATGGAGGTTCTGTTTCAGACAACAGGAAGTTGTCTGAGAGATCCATGGAGGATATAACCAAAAACACCACAATCTCAGCCACGCAAGGCATGACCCGGGCTGCTCGTGCTTTCACCGTCCGGTCAGTCACTTGGCCAAGCCAAACAGTTTTACCCACATCACACTTTCTCATTCATCTCCAGTAACCGCTTTATCCAAGTCAATCCATCAATCCATTCATCCATCCTTTCATCCATCAATTCATTCATCCATTAAACTACCTATCTATAAATCTAAATGTCATTTTTTATACTTATTCATCTCTCCATCCAGTCATCCATCCACCCATCCACCCATCCATCCATTTACTCATACACCTAATTATTTATGAATTAATACATTAAACAATAATCTATCATCTATCTAAACAATTATAAATGTATTAAACTGTTTAACATCCATCCATCCATCCATCCATCCATCCATCCATCCATCCATCCATCCATCCATCCATCCATTCATTTATTCATACACTTAAATATTTATGAATTAATCCATTAAACAATAATATATAATCTACCTAAACAATTTTACATTTATTAAAATATTTAGCATTCATCCATTTCTTCATCTCTCCATCTCTCTATCCATTCATCCCTCCTTCCATCCATCCCTCCCTTCATCCATCAATCTATCAACCTAATTATTTATAAATTCATGAATTCACCTACAGTATTAAACAATAATCTATCATCTATTTAAACAATTATGCATGTATTAAATTCTTTTTCATCCATCCATCCATCCATCCATCCATCCATCCATCCATCCATCCATCCATCCGTCCGTCCATTTAATTATACACCTAATTATTTATAAATTAATCCAATAAAAAATAATCTATAATCTACCTAAACAATTATAAATGTATTAAACTATTTAGCATTCAACAATTCCTTCATCTCTCCATCCGTCCGTCTGTCCGTCCGTCCGTCCGTCCATCCATCCATCCATCCATCCATCCATCCATCCATTTAATCATACACCTAATTATTTATATATTAATCCATTAAAAAATAATCTATAATCTACCTAAACAATTATAAATGTATTAAACTATTTAGCATTCAACAATTCCTTCATCTCTCCATCCGTCCATCCATCCATCCATCCATCCATCCATCCATCCATCCATTTAATCATACACCTAATTATTTATGAATTCATCCATTAAACAATAATTCATACTAAGTAGAAAAGAAAGACTTTGCTACACAGAATTTACAGTACACTTGTATATTTTTCCCCTCAGTCTGTCGAATCTGGCACAAGGCAGAAAATCTCTGAGAACTCGTTTAAGCCAAAGAGATGACGTCCATGTTTGCATTATGTGTCTGCGAGCTATTATGAACTATCAGGTGCGAAAAAGAACACACACACACACACACACACACACACACACACACACACACACACACACACACACACACACAAAACCAGTGAAAAGGTGTATTATTGTACTATTATTGTACCATATCACAATTCTGTACTATATTACTGATTTATGTTATAGGCTGCTCAGATGATTAACAGAGGTGTTTCCTGTACATATGACAATAAGCTTAAATCTTGAATATGTACATCTTATTTTAGGGGAATTATTACTTACCACTAATGACTATTTTAGTATTTTGATACACAGTTTTATTGCAAATATATATTTAAATCTGTGGACGTTTCTGTGTACCATAATCTCTGCTCCAGGATTATTTGTAGTAACGTTCCTATTTTTTAAAATTCTTTTCTCTTGGACAGTCTGGCTTCAACCTGGTGATGAGCCACCCTCACTGTGTGAACGAAATTACGCTCAGCCTGAACAACCGGAACCCCAGGTAAAGCGCATCTGTGCGTCACAAGACGTGTCGATTTTGAATTTCGATTTGCATACGCTATGTAAGAGGCACTGCTACGTATCTATTGTATCTTTGTGTTCGTTTACTCTTGTGTCTGTTACCATTACATTTGCATGCTGTATCTCTGCGTCTCACACTGTGGCACGTTGTTGTTGTGCAGGACAAAAGCCCTTGTGTTGGAGCTGCTGGCTGCTGTGTGCCTGGTTAGAGGTGGACATGACATCATCATCTCAGCCTTTAACAACTTTAAGGAAGTGAGAATATAACGCATGCGCTTTGTTGTTTTGTTTTTTGTGAAGAAACAAAAAAAACCTCTCACACAAAAAAGTGCAATATCCTGCATGGGAGTGTGTCATGTGATACAAATCAGTGGTATAAATCCAGTGTGGTGTAGAAACTAGGGATGCAGATAAAGAGAAAAACAGACAGAATAGACGGACGATTGAGACTGGAGATGTACAGACAAGGCATTAACAAATAAACAAAGTCACTGTGTTTCTTTAATAACCGCCTGGTAACAGTTCCAGCTGAACCCAATTTTGACCTGGACTGATGTAGCTGAGGTCGAGGAACTGTCAGCACCACCGTGGTGTGTGTCCTTACTAGTGCATTCCAGCATTACATAATAGTAGGGTCAAGTGCCTGATTTATTTCTCAATTCATCTCAGTCGCTTTAGAGCATTTCTCAAATCATTCTTAATATTTGCAAACCAGTAAATACATTTTTCAAAACAATTTGTACAGACAGAACCACACAATGGGTTTCTTGAAAAAGCCTGCACTTTTCTCAAAATCCTCAGTTCATCTCTGAAGTTTTCATGCCATTAATCGTCTCATTGGCGTCAGAATAACAAGTCCTTCTGTCACTGTTCACGTTATCAGTATGATGGCGTACGCTCGCGGTATTTCCTGATGTAAACTACGGTTTGGGTTACAGTGATTGATGAAAAATTTCTTCTGTACGGAATCTATAAATTTCAACAACACAAACGTACACATTACTGTACGTGGGCTATCGATTACAAGAAACCCGACATGATTCACACTTTTACTGTACTGTACTAGTGATCGTTCGTTTCCTGATTGTTCATCCATTTGTTTTTCTCTGTCGCCAATTCGAAGGTTTCACGAGATTCACCTTGAACCTATTTTAGAGAACCAGTTAACCGAGATTTATCCGCACAATTTATCAATTTAAAATACATTTACAAAAAAAAAAAGTTGTATTTTTGTTATGACAACTCGCTTAATCATTGTGCATTGGACAATTGTACACAATCAATTAAATAAATGTAACAAAGCATTTTGTTCAAGGGAACAAGAAATTGCTTTTATTATGTGCACATGGCTACATAATTGTGGATGTGGAAATTGAACAAGCAGGATTTAATTTCTGAGAAAGGCTCCAAAGCAACTGAGAAAATCTGTAGTAGGACAATCCAACATCGTAATCCTGCGTCTAAATCAAGCTCAGGTTATTGTCTTCAAATGACATTGAATGACCTCAGGCTTTCAGGAGCAAGTAAACTAGCACTTCTCCCACTATTCTTTCTCTTAACTGTGTTTTTAGACTCGTGGTATTTTTAGGTTCTTGTGTCAGTGTGTATGAACTGACAGAGATTTCTGCAAATTGGTTTGGATGTGGGCATCATACAAAGGTTGTGATGTTAAATGTTGACCTTAGATGAATTTTGGGGGTTTCTTCAGATACAAACGCATAATTCCACATTTTGGGCCATTAAATAACGTTCTACAGGATACCAATTCTTTCTTTCTTTCTTTCTTTCTTTCTTTCTTTCTTTCTTTCTTTCTTTCTTTCTTTCTTTCTTTCTTTCTCTCTCTCTCTCTCTCTCTCTCTCTCTCTCTCTCTCTCTCTTTCTTTCTCTTTTAGGTGAGTGGAGAGAAGAACAGGTTTGAGAAGCTAATGGAGTATTTCAGCAGTGACGACAGCAACATTGACTTCATGGTGCGTTTCTTTCTCACCTCATTATACCACAGAAATATGAACTGTATGAACTCGTTGGTGTGTCTGTGTGTGTGTGTGTGTGTGTGTGTGTGTGTGTGTGTGTGTGTGTGTGTGTGTGCAGCAAATTCAGTTCTTTTCAATATCATTAATTGCAGTTTTTTATATTAATGCCTGGCTACTGCCGAACTTCAACCCAGTTTTTAAACACTCCGATTTAATTCAATTCAGTTTTATTTGTATTGCACTTTTTTACAATGGACATTGTCTCAAAGCAGCTTTACACAAATAAAGCGGTAATAATGTTATATAAAAGAATGTGTACATTCCGTGCCTACAAGTTCCTTATAATTGTTTATCTCTAATGAGCGAGCCAGTGGCAACTGTGGCAAATAAAAACTCCCTGAGACGGCATAAGGAAGAAACCGTGAGAGGAACCAGATTTAAAAGGGAACCTCATCCTCATCTGGGTGGCACCGAATGTCCATTCATTGTAATTACATTGTTGAGGTTTGCAGTAACAGGGTATAAAAACTGTAGTAGACTGTTGATATTAATTACAGATAAAATCAGTCCTCAAAGCTCTTCAGTTTAGTCTTTTACTTGTTACTTGTTATATTTGTAAGAATGTTTTTTTATATATATTTAATATACTTAGTTTGGTTCTTTACAGAGATTGTTAGATTGTGAAAAATATCATTAGATTATACAAGATTGAAAGAAAGCTTAAACTGATTAAAAACCGTCCAAAACGATTGAAAAACGTCAAGAAATTTGTTGTCGTTTTATATATTGTTTAATTTAATTTATTTTTTCTATATGGTCATTTTAAAGTCATTTTGATTAGGAAGTTTCAGCATAGAAGGACAGACTTTCTACAAGTCTTTCTACAGCAGAAACAGGGAGAAGTTTGGTTTATCTGGTTCACCTGTTCAAAGTTGTGTTATTTCATCACGGTAGCTTAGTGCTT